>NW_007729882.1:25709-37023 GCF_000696425.1 Galeopterus variegatus
ACTAATTTAAGTGAAATCAACAGACCATTTGCCAATGTCACTAGTTTTACTCCAGATACCTGTATTTGTTATGGTAAAGTGAGTGAATTCGTTGTTTTTAATGTACTAGCAAAAGAATAACATTTAAATTATTTATAATTTTCATCCATTAGCACCCAGATATCTTATAAACCCAATCAAATAAATATGAAGCTAGTTATATATTTTTGAAAAATATAACCTGTCTTTAAAAACTCTCTTATGATACAGGAGCTTCCCTTTGAAAGATACAAACTTTTTTTTAGCTTCTTAAAATGTTACTAGTCAAAACTAACCATTTAGAATTTAAATTTCCACTGATACAACAAAAGAAAGCTTATGGATTTAATCTAATTTATACAGATTAGGAAGCAAAGGAGAAATTATTGTTTTTTGCAGCTTCAACAAGAGCTTGTTTCTACAAAACATCCTTAAGATGCTTTCCCACCAACATGTTAGTTTCCATTATTAGGAGCTTGGCCAAGATGTATTTAGTTTGGCAGCCGGCCAAGTAATGTTCCTCAGGTCTCAGTGGTACCAAATTTGATAGAAAGCACAGCAGAAGAGAAGGTATTTTTGAATCACTACTTTCTCATCAAATGTATAAGACCAAAATACTCTCTCGCAACATGAAAAGCTTTCCTACCCTTTACATCCTTCTCTAATGGGAAATCCAGACACCCTGCCTTCTCTTACACCTCCTAAACACTGGTGGGGGAAAGCAGTCTTTCTTGTGGCCACAAAAAGGATCCCCAACCTTGAGGGAAAGATTTACTGCAAAGTCATAAAGGCTCTTCTGGTGGAGCTACAAAGCCTCTCTATTTTCTGTGTTCCCTCTCTACTTCTGGGCTCCTTGTTGAGTTTGCAAATGCCTCCCCACCAGCCCCCTGGACCCTGAGTTTTGGTATACCTCTCAACCCCTTCTCTGCACTCAAATTAAACCAAAAGCATTGTCCCCTCCACACAACGCTGTCCTCTAGGCAGCAGAAAGTTGAAAAATTTTGCCTTCTTTCAAAAATGACGAGGCTGATTAGGCTTCCCGTTCCTCTCCTCAAGTTCCCTTTTAGGTAAGTCTTTGTCAGCAGGCAGTTCACTCCCGTTCCTCAGAGAATCCCTGTAAAAAGAGGAGAGGGTCCTGAGGAATACAACATCCATGACAGGTGGCTTGGCCATGGGTTCCAGGGTTGAGTGACAAACATGGTGACCTAGCACCTAAGCATTGCCCAGCATCAAGAAGCACTACATAAATAAATTATGAGCTTGAATTACTTAACTGGGGAAAGTGGATTATTAAGTCCTGTAGCCCTGCCACGCGTGTCTGCTGTAGTTGACTGCATTATCGTTTATAATCATTCACTCCCTCTGTTCCTGTAAGAGGATCAAAAGTCACCACTACCGTCTCTGGGCTTGCAAAGTAATGTGCTTATGTGAGCGGATATAACATATCCCATCACAAATTTCCATCAGCTCCCTAACCTTCTTCCTGTGCCATGAGAAGGACAAACCCCAAATAGGGGCTGAAACTTCAGAATTCATTCTAGAAAGAGAAGACGTGCAAAGGAGAGATTTCCATCAGCTCCCTAACCTTCTTCCTGTGCCATGAGAAGGACATACCCCAAATAGGGGCTGAAACTTCAGAATTCATTCTAGAAAGAGAAGACGTGCAAAGGAGAGCCATCAGAGCCCACTCAGAGCTGCTGGCACGTAATGAGAAGAAGAAATCAATATTTGTTTTTATTAGACATTAAGACTCTGGGGTTGTTTGTTACTGTGGCAAAACTGCTCCATTTATGCCTATATTTAGTAGAGCATCCAAAAATATGACAAAATATTTATGCTAAATAAATAACATAGTCTCAGGATCATGAAATAAGGAAAAGTCAAAAGCAGCCCTCGAGCCCTGGCACGAGGACACTCGAGCCACTTTGCTTTTGACTGTGGAGCTCCGCCTCCTGTCCTCTGTGATTTCAGGACCCTGTCATTCCCATCGCTGTCAGCTCTGAGAAAGCATCTCCTGCTGGTGCTTCTTGACAGTGCTGGGCCACTCCAGACAGCACGTTCCTTATCAGTCTGGAGAACGTGGGTGCTGGGTCCTCCTGTGGAACAGTGGGTGGCTGGCTTTTCTGGGTTTTCAGGCCTTACTCTAGCATACCCATTCCTCAGAGATTTTTGATCCCTTTACCCATGTGCATAACAAAAGGATCATCGCTTTCCACTCCACTGGGTGTGGACCATTGCTTCCTGCAAGCCTCAGGAGCCATCGCAGCCCTGCGTCAGCACTGCATCCTGGGATCCTTGCCAGGGCACGGCTCCTTCACTGCAGGAGAGTTCTTTCGTAGTGAGAAATGCTAGCCGTATCCAAATTTATGCTGCGCCCCCTATGAGCCCACACTCTCACTCAGCATCCGGCCCGTGCACACTCTCCAGCCCCCTGGGCTGGGCCTGCAGCTGGGGGCGGGGGGTGTTAGTCCCCTCATCCTTTAGCAGACCCAGCACTTGCACAGCGTGGTTATGTTGTGATGTGAGCCCAGTGACTGGTCTGTTCAACAGGAAAGCGGGTGAGGCAGACCCTAAAGGAGGGGAGGATGATATTTTAGGCAGGGTCCCCTACATTACCTTCGGGCAAGAGGGAAAGGCAGACTTTTACAGGGAGAAGTGACAATTTCTGTAGGCCCAGTTTCAGGAGAATCTGGAAGGATTCAAAATTTTGAGTGGGCCAACTTGGACGTGTTATCTGAAACCTCAGTGTCCCACCCCTTCCCAGTCGGGCCCTGCCCTGAACGTAGCTGACTTGCCAACGCTAAGAAGCCAGCCTTCTCTGGAGCTCTTCTAATTAAGTCCTGGGACTGGTCCTAGGCTTTTTCTGCCCTCCATCTGTAGAGGATGACAGTCTTTTATATGCTGCCAGTGAGGCCCTATGGTTTTCATATTTCATTTGAATTGGTGGTTAATCACTCACAGGTTTTCATTGTCTTTCCCCAACACAATATCCATTTGGTTCCGTATCTTATACTTACTCCTTTACTTGAACCTCCAAGGCACTGCCAGTGTGTTTCTTTCACTACAGTGAAAGTTTAAACAATTGCCCACCTTCTTCATCCCAGCGCAATCCATGCTCCATCCACCCCTAGTGGTGGGGTCTTCACTGCTGGTGGATGATCCAGTGCCCCAACCCCATTTTACAATGTACTCCCTTGGCAGCTGTCATCAACTGAATTAGCTCAGTTTCCTAGGATAACGGGTTGAATGGTGGCCCTTCCAAAACATATGTCTTCCTGGAACTTGTGAACCTGACTTTACTTGGGAAAAGGGTCTTGCACACATCATTAAGTTAAAGGTCTTGAGATGAGATCAATCCTAAATTATTCATGTAGGCTCCAAATACAATGCAAGTGTCCTTTTAAAAAACACACAAAGGAGAAGGTGATGTGAGAACAGAGGCAGAGATTACAGTGATGTGTCCACAAGCCCAGGAAGGCCAAGGATTCCTGGCAAACACCAGAAGCTAGAAGGGAGGCACGGAAGGGATTGTGCTCCACAGCCTCCAGGAGAACCAACCCCTTCAGCACATTTGCTTCAGACTTCTGGCCTTCTGAACTGTGAGAAAATACGCTTCTCTTGTTCTAAGCCACCCTGCTTGTGTCAATTTGTTATTGCAACCCCAGGAAAGTAATATACCCAGGAAAACACAACCTGAGAAAGAGATTTGCATGCAGATGGCAGCAGGGTTGAGCAGAGGGACAAGGTGAACTCCAGTGCACTTGCCACATTAGCCTCAGCTGATCCCACGGGAAGCTGGGAGCTGACATAGCCCTTCAAATATGTCATGAACTGAGTAAAGGAGCCAGAACTTTGTGTTCCCTGTATCAACTGTTCATTCCTTGTATTGCATGTGGCAACTCTCAAAGAGGTGACGCATCTCTTCACCTAAGGTGCAATTCCAGAGCAAACTTAAGTGTGAGCAGTCAGCAGCAACATCTTAACAGCTGGGGAAATAAAGAAATCTATCCAAATTGGCAGTCGCGGTGGCACTTCACAGCAGCTACACCCAGAGCCTGCGGTTGTTATCATCAGAGTAAGAACCATCTCAAAGATGAAGATTGGCGAGTGGATCCACCAGAGCAGATCTCAGTGAGTTGCTTTTACAAAAACAAATATTTTTACCGGTGATTCCAAGGTACAATAGTAAGGGAAGACTTGAAGGAGACTTGAGGTTGCTAGAAAGGCACAAGTGACCTGAGAAGGAAGAGTGAAACTGTGAAGAAAGGATGCTGCAGGGGTGAAGGAGGACAGGGTGGCAGCACGTGGACCGATCTCAGGGGCTGAACCCTGGTCACTGCAGCACATCAGCTAACAGGGAGGGAGCTACAGATCCTTGAAGGAGACTTGAGGTTGCTACAAAGGCACAAGTGACCTGAGAAGGAAGAGTGAAACTGTGAAGAAAGGATGCTGCAGGGGTGAAGGAGGACAGGGTGGCAGCACGTGGACTGATCTCAGGGGCTGAACCCTGGTCACTGCAGCACATCAGCTAACAGGGAGGGAGCTACAGATGTCACACAGTGGACAGCTTCTTCCCTTGCTGATAAACAGGTTCTGTTTCTAAAACTGAAAGCATGGGTAATCAAATGGCCAATAAGCACATGAAAAGACGTTCCACATCCTTGGCATATTTGCCCATTTTCTGTTGCTTATAGCAGAATACCTGAAACTGGGTAATTTATAAGGAAATGACGTTTGTTTTTTATAGTTTGGGAGGCTGGGAAGTCCACAGTCCAGAGGGTGCATCCGGTGAGAGCCTTATTGGTGCAGTAGTGCAGGGGTTATCATGGCAAGGATGGCCAGAGTGCTTTCATGTGCTCTTCTTATAAACCACCAGTCCACACCCATGATAACCCATTAAACCATTAATCCATTCATGAAAGCACAGTCCTCACAATCCAATCACCTCTTAAAGGCTCCACCTTTCCATGCCGCCACATTAGAAATCAAGCTCTCAACCTGGGCTTTGGAGGGAAAATAAACTCAACCTGCAGCTCTTGGTTATCAGGAGCACGCAAACACAATGAGACTCCACTGCACACCTGCAAGGGTGGCGAGAATCAAAAAGACAATCACCAGTGTCAGAGAAGATATGGAGGAACTGGAGCCGTTATACACTACTGATGGGAATACAAAATGGTGCAGCCTCTTTGGAAAAAACTATTTGACAGAGTCTCCTAAAGTTAAAGTTAAACTTCAGTCTCCTAAAGCCTTCTAAAGTTAATACCTGTCACAGATACCAGAAGTTCCTTTCTGAGATATTTACTCAACAGGAATGAAAATCTATGCCACACCAAGATTGGTACACACATGTTTATAATAGCTTTATTCATAACAGTCTCAAACTGGAAATAACTCAAATGTACATGAGCCAGTGAATGGACAATGTGTACAGTCATGTGAATATGATTCAGTAATAAAAAGGTATGAACTACTGATATATGCAGCTAACAGATGAATCTCAAAATCATTACACTGTGTTAAAGAAACCAGGTGTAAAAGAATAGACTTGTGGTTGCATCTATAGAAAACTCTAGAAAAGATACATCTAATCTATAGTGACAAGAAGCATATCAGTGGTTATCTGGGGCTAGAGAAGGAAGGGGATTTCCTGGGAAGGAGTACAAAGAAATTTTGGGGGTGAAGGAAAGATTCTATATCCTCATTGTGGTAGCAGTTAAACAGGTGTATACATTTGCCAAAATTTTTCAAACGACAGGCTTAAAATGGGTACAAGTTGATTTTTTAAAACCTAACCACATGGTAGCCTCTCTGGCATTAGTTCTGGAGCAAGCTGGTGCTGGCGGGTGGGGTGATGAGATGACTACTCTTTGCTCAGCTCACACGGTGATTCCAGAGTTACACATCAAAGGCTTTCTCCTTGTTACCATCAGTGAAAATGACAGGGCTGTCTGCTGTGGTGATCATAACTCCCCAGACTGAGGGAGCAACAGAAGGTCACAGGAACGCTCAATCCCAATATCATCACGGCTGCACCAAGGAGACCTCATGGCCAGCTTGACCACATTACTTTTCCCACTGCTTCTTTCCTCTTGGATTCATTCACTAAGACACCAAAAGGTCAAACGTCTTACTCAGAGCTGGTGACAATGAGTCAGTGGCTGTCACTGCTGCTTTTCAGCCCACAGTCTGAGCACAAACCCACAACGAGTCCCTCCTAGAAGCACTGTTTACAATTCCCAGTGCACTCACAACCTTTCCCCAGTTCCATATTCTTCCATATTCCTTCCCTATCACAGAACAGCCCAGAATATCCTAAAGTAAATTTATTAATGAAAAGTTAGCAAATAAGTTTTCATGCAATAAACCATTGCCATTGAAACTTAACTATGGTCTCAAGAGAGTTGCTCATGTGCCATGTTTTACAGGGGACATATTTTCATATTAACTAACCCTAATACGAGGGTACTTCAAAAAGTTGGTGAAAAAATAAAAAGTAAAGCTGTCGTGGTGAAAAACACCAGTAGAATCAATGTGGCATCTTTGTCCAAATAAACCCCTAAATTGCACCTACCATATAACCAATTGTGTACTTCTAGAGTTATCAGATAGAATTGGCGATCAAACGTTGGGATAAATGATCTAATTCCATATGGAAGAAATCAATTTGGTTAACAATAAAAGTCTTAATTAGCTCTGTGTGATGATGTTAAATTGGTAATCACACTTCAGAACATGTTTAGCAGCTAGAGGCAGAAAGACTTTCCTAAGCATCTTTCCTCTGGCTTCACCTACAGCGCAGGAAAACAAAAGATTCTCCAGCCCAGTTGTTCACCATGATAGTCCACACATAAAAAAGGTTCTAAAAATACAGATGCCTGAGTCTCACTATGGACTTTCTATTTAATAGTTCCGGGTGAAGCTCAAGAATATGTGTTTTTAAATGTCCGCAAGGTGATGCTGGTGTGCAGCTGTGTTTGGTCCAGCCTCAGCCCTCTGTAGCTTTCATCTTAAGTGCTGTGCTCAAAGAACTGGTGCCCTCCACCACACTCTGTAGGGGTGGTCAAAGATGCTTTGGGTCTTGAGCCCTTATCACTGAGAACACATCTCCAATACAGGCATACTTATTTAATTGCAAATTTGTGCATAAAACATATGTCATAAGAATCCATGTTTAAATCCAGAAGATTTTACACCCAAGAGGAAGCAAATGCTTTAACTGCTCTTCAGACATGAGTGTCTCTAATAAAGAGGATACGTATGCCATGCTCAGAGCCAATGCCTTAGCCCCATGTTTTTCTATGACATGACACACTGCTGTCTGGTAACGTGCATCTCTGTCATTTCTGACATGACATTAATTCCAAGTGGGATGAAAATATTCCTATTTAAGTAAGAATTTAATCAAGATAAGTTTGGGGATTTTTAACCTTACTCCACAAGAGATTTTTGTGTTTTCATAATCAAATCATGGAAATATAAGAGGGTAAAAATATTTATCTTACTGTATTATTTTAGTGTTATGCCCATAAGCAAGCAAGACAAGAACAAGACAGTGACAAATCATGAATGCACACCTTCGTGGAATGTTGGAAGTCCCGACCACCAGCCCACAGGCTTGCAGTCTTACAACATATTTCAGTAAGAGGCAGGCTTGAAAAGAAGTTTCCATCTAAATTTCCAAAGCCCTTGTAGCAGGGTTAAGAAACAGAGTGAGAATTGGCAAAATTTGACCAATAGCCTCTGACAGTATCTTTGCCCACAATGGAGCTTCATCCATAGGAACGGGAAGATCCCAGCCCCACCTCTCAGGGCAGAGCACAGGGTGCCGGAGGGACACCACAGCCTTGTTTTGAGAGACTCCCAAGAGTCGATGCAGGGTTCCCTCGCTCCATTCTAAATTTCCTTTTGCTTTCTCCTCATTCTGTTACCAAAATACAATGGCATATTAAAAACAGATAGTGCTGCCTTGCCACAGATGTCTATAAACAGTCTATCAAGAACAAGTGAGTCAGGATCTAGTGCCCTGCTCGGGACAGGTCGCTGGGCCCTGTCCTCGCCTCTTGCCTTCTGGCTGCCCGCTCCGTCCCCGCTGCGCTGGCCTCCATCCCAGTCTCATTTCCAGCTTCCTGGCTGGTACCGGCCACTCTCCCTCCAGTGCATCCACAGTCTCTCTCAGGTGCTCTCTTGGCCCTGCTTTTTCTGTGTATCTCTGCCTCTCTCTTTTTCTGTCATTGTTTTTTCTGAATGTCTCTCTCCCCAAATAAACACAAAACAAGCAGAAAAAGTGAACCATAGGAAGAATAAACCATTTGATTGGAGCATTTGTGCTGTATAAACCCGGGAAAAAAATTTGGCCCATTCTGGCCATATGGGCATCTTCTGCCATCGGAACATTTCGAGCTGTCTTAGAGCCTTCCTTTACACAATATTTGCGTCTTTAATGCACATTGAAGACGAGCTCTTGGCATATGTGCAAAAGCAATCTGTACTGTGTGGAAGATATGGTCTTTAACCTCAGGTTGAACTAAAAAGCATTGGAAATTTTAAGAGTTTGCTTTGACCTTTGAGGTTACCCAGGCTGGGGACCTGCCTGGCAGTTTGACTAGGCTCCAATACTGTTTTTAAGTCTCTGCTTAGAGTCCAGCCAAGTTAAACACATTTTCTTTTCATCTCTCCTCTCAAGTGCAGCCTTCAGCTCAGGTCTTCAGTCATTCCCTGGCTCTTCTCTGGATTTTCTCCAATTTGTTGACAAATCCTCCAATCTTCATTTAAAATTACCTCTTCATTTCTTCCTGATAGTATCTCACAGTGTTTCCTCAAGATCAGCATTTTATTCTGTTTCTGCCCACACATTGAGTTGAACGTGGGAGCAGGAGTATGGAGAGAAGGCCACACGGCTGCTGGAGAGAGATGGTTGCAGGAGGGCCACTGGCCAGGCCTGCCAGGGAGGCAGACACATGCTTTCTTTTTTTGAAACTAATGTCCTTTCTTGATTATGAAATTCATATGGATCATTGCTGAAAACCTAAAAAATACAGACGAATAAACAGAGGGATATAAAAATTGTGGACAATCCACAAGCTACAGATAATTACTGTTAACATTTTTTACGTTTTCTTCCATTGCTTTATAAATAAATATTTTTCAACAAACTTAATTGTATATGAAGGCTGTTTCCCCGTGTAGTTATTTCCCACATTTCTATCAACTATCACTCTGCACATTAGAACTAAACTGCTTCCATTACTGTAATTTTTTAAATCACTTTTAACTGGTAGGGTGCGTAAATCAGCACTTTTACTTTTTCAACACCTTCTAGACTATTATTTATTTTTCCTTCTTAGATGAATGTTTGGTTCACTTTGTTAGCATTTTGGATAGAATTTTCTTAAGCACAAAAGTTACTGCATGAAAATAAAAGGAACGGGTGACATTTACAATGCTCTCTCCTTCAGTCCCAGAACACGGACATATCTTCATTTGTTCATCATATTTTTTTGGTTTGTCAGTAAAGATTTATATGTTATTGAATGGATCTTCAGCTTTTTAAATAAACATTGCTGGTTTTTTTAAGCCATTGGCTTCATATATTGTGCATGTGTGTGCGCATGTAGTGTATGTGTGTCCGATTTTACACTTTTCCAGTCTCCCCTTATCTCTGGTTACAAAAGACCTCTTATCTTAATTTTTTAATTGTGGTAAAATATACATAACATAAAATTTATTGTTTTGACCATTTTTAAGTGTACAATTTTGTAGCATTAAGTACATTTGGATTGTTGTGCAACCATCACCAACATCCATCTCCAGAAATTTCTCTTCTTCCCAAATGGAAACTCTGTGCCCATCAAACACTAACTCCACATTTCCCTCTCCCCCAGCCCCTGGAAACCACCTTCCTACTTTCTGTCTCTACAATTTTGGCTGCTCTTGGTACCTCATGTGAGTGGAATCACACCATATTTATCCTTTTGTGTCTGGCTTATTCCACTTAGCATCATGTCTTGGAGGTCTATTCATGTTGTACCACATGCCAGAATCTCCTTCCTTTTTAAGACTGAACAATATTCCATTGTATGTTGTCTTTATTAATTCATCTCTTGATGGACACTTAGGTTGGTTCCACCTTTGGCTATTGTGAATAATGCTGCCACGAACAAGAGTTTACAAATATAAAGACTCTGCTTTTATTCTTTCGGGTATATATTATGCATTCTGTGTTTAATTTTTTGAACAACTCCCATACCATTTTCACAGGGACTGCACCATTTTACATTCCCATCAGCAATGTACAAGGGTTCCAATTTCTCTACATTCTCAACAATACTTATAATTTTGGTGGGTTTTTTTAAGCTATTGGCTTTGTATATTGGGTAGGTGCATGGATGGTGTGTGTCTGTCTGTCTGTCTGGTTTTACACTTTTCTAGTCCCCCTTATCAGTTTTGTTCAAAACCAAACGTAAGCCCCCACCTTGAGCAAAAGGAGATCTAAAGCTTCATGATGTTCTACTAAGTGTTTTTGTTGAATATGTATGTTATCACCCAACTTTCAAAGAGTGGCTTCAACCTGTCTGAAACCCAGGGAGGTCTGATTGGCTATCACATCCAAATTTTTCCCTAATTTACAGATTAATTTCAAATTTCATACAACTGGCACCCCACTACCATTGATAGCAAGCCACCATAGATAGCAAACCCACTAGAGTCTTTCCTCAGTAGAAATTAGCTTATCCTCATCTATTTCAAGACTGGTACTAATATCAATTATTGACCATTTGGGCCTCTGATTACAGGAGCTATTACAAGAACTTTCAGGGGATGCTATTTATAAAACAGGAGTGAGCCAGGCCAAATATTAAGATCCAAACCAGCGATGAGACAGCATGAAATAAGCAGATTCTCTGCAGGCCCAATGCAGGTCCTCAGGAGTGGAAAGGATGGCCACCTAGTTCCATTAGAGCAAGGGTCAGTTAAATTTGTTTGGCCATAAATTTGCATAGCTCCTGAACAGCAGCCAGTGGGAAATTTACTTTTCTGTCACCACTTTATAGCATGCTGTAGGGATCTGCCACCTCATTAGGAAAAATGGGACCCTACTGGATTTAATCCAGTGACATTATATAAATAATTACTTGTACACACATATGTAACTCCCAGATCTTGAGTGTGTGATGCCTGAAAGTACAATATACCTTTCGCAGGCATCACTTGAGTAGATTTTCTATATTTTGTAACAACCAGATTATTAATTGGAAAAGTTAGGGTTGTTTCTAGTGAGTGCAGGAAAGCAAGC
>NW_007729882.1:37955-41544 GCF_000696425.1 Galeopterus variegatus
GGGAAAGCTGTCCGCTTCTATGATGCCATCGGCTTCAGAGGAGAAATTTTCCTGGCCAGTTTTACCTTAAAGTCTCCAACAGGTGTGCAGTTCCAAGAGCATTCTGCGGTTATTGGATGCAGTAGTCTATGGATGTCAATTATACTCAGCCGACTGATGGTGATATCGCGTTCAGCTCTATCCTTACTGATTTTCTGCCTGCTGGATATGTCAGGTTCCTGTGGAGGGATGTTGACTTCTCCAGCTATTTCTCCTTGCAGTTCCATCAGTTTTTGCCTCATGTATTTTGATGCCCTGATTTTTTTTTTCTTTGCTTTTTGGTTTGGGAAGTTTTCATTGACATATCCTCAAGCGCAGAGATCCTTTCCACAGCTGTTTTCAGTCAAATAATGAGCTCATCAAAAGCTTTCTTTACTTCTATTATTGTGCTCTTTATCTCTAGAACATCTTTTTTATTTTTAGAAATTTCTTCTCTGCTTATTTTACCCATCTGCTCTTGCATGTCGTCTACTTTTTCCATTACAGCCCTTAACTCATTAGTCATAGCCGTTCTAAATTTACAGTCTGATGATTCCAACACACCTGCCATAGCTGAGTCTGGTTCTGGTGCTTTCTCTGTCTCTTCGAACTGTTTTTTATTTATTTATTTTTACTTTTTAGTAGCCCTCAAAATTTTTTGCCAAAAGCCAGACATGAGGTACTGGATAAAAGAAACTCCAGGAAATTGGTCTTTAGTAATGTGGTGGTGAGATGTGGGGGAGGGAAAATGTTCCACAGTCTTGCGATTAGTTCTGATTCTTTCAGTGACCCTAGACCACTGGGCTGTGAACTTCACAAGTGCCTTACAGTTTTTCCCCTGCATTAGGCGGGCAGGATGGCTGGAGGGGACTGAAGTTGAGTTGGATAGGTTCCTTCCCCAATGTGGGATGCTAGAGAGGGTTGGAATTGGGTATTTCCCTTTTGCCTGTTTGGCGAGGCTCTGATAGAACTCTGGTAGTTAGGCTCCTTGGTTAGTGTTAGCATGGTACCTGTTCTACCCTTGCAGGAGGCTGGAGGAGATTTTTCTCTGATATTCACTGTGAGATCCTGGTCAGGCTCAAGGAGGTAAAACTCACAAAAGTGAAGGGATCTTCCTGGGCTTTTTAATTCACAGACTGTCCACACCAAACCTCCAGCTATTGATTCGCTACACTGTAGTTTTTCCTATTCCAGTACTAGTTCCCATGGAGGTTTCAGCTCACGGATTTCTGCTGTGGTAAGTTCTGATTCTCTGCATCTGTCTCTCTCATTTTGGGGGCAGAAGTCTGCCCTATGACCTCACTACTCTGGTAGATTTACAAAGAGTTGCTTATTTTCCAGTTTGTTTAGCTTTTTACTTTTTGTTAGGATGGAGTACTGACTTCCAGCCTCCTTAAGTGCTGGACCACAAGTGGGAAATCTTCCGTTGCCCATTGTTTAACTGAATCATTTTTCTTGTTGTTATTGAGTTGTAGGAGTTTTTATATATTCTGGATATCAATTTCTTATCAGACATATGATTTTCAAATATTTTTTCTCATTCTGTAGGTTCCCTTTTAATTTTGTTGATAGTGTNAACAACCAGATTATTAATTGGAAAAGTTAGGGTTGTTTCTAGTGAGTGCAGGAAAGCAAGCAGCAGTGATATTTAGAAGGTCAAGGATGGCTTTCCACTCTTCCTTTGGAGTTTCAGGGTGACTCTCACTGGGAACACGGAGAAGCATCGGTATCAGTGGAATTGTTTCCTGATTTTTTGGTATTAGCCCACAAACCCAACACTTGCTCTGGTTTTGTGCTACAGCATAAGCTCGAGCTAAAGCCATCCACTGATTATGGTCCCATGAGCTTTCCTGTGCGGAAAAGGAATGGATCAGGACAGCAGGAAATAAGGGAAAAGAAAAAAGGCATGAGCCTTTCATGATGGCAGAGAAATCTTGGTCCATGTTCTTGGGAAAGCTGTCCGCTTCTATGATGCCATCGGCTTCAGAGGAGAAATTTTCCTGGCCAGTTNGGGAAAGCTGTCCGCTTCTATGATGCCATCGGCTTCAGAGGAGAAATTTTCCTGGCCAGTTATACCTTAAAGTCTCCAACAGGTGTGCAGTTCCAAGAGCATTCTGCGGTTATTAGGATGCAGTAGTCTATGGATGTCAATTATACTCAGCCGACTGATGGTGATATCGCGTTCAGCTCTATCCTTACTGATTTTCTGCCTGCTGGGTATGTCAGGTTCCTGTGGAGGGATGTTGACTTCTCCAGCTATTTCTCCGATGCCCTGATTTTTTTTTTCTTTGCTTTTTGGTTTGGGAAGTTTTCATTGACATATCCTCAAGCGCAGAGATCCTTTCCACAGCTGTTTTCAGTCAAATAATGAGCCCATCAAAAGCTTTCTTTACTTCTATTATTGTGCTCTTTATCTCTAGAACTTCTTTTTTATTTTTAGAAATTTCTTCTCTGCTTATTTTACCCATCTGCTCTTGCATGTCGTCTACTTTTTCCATTACAGCCCTTAACTCATTAGTCATAGCCGTTCTAAATTTACAGTCTGATGATTCCAACACACCTGCCATAGCTGAGTCTGGTTCTGGTGCTTTCTCTGTCTCTTCGAACTATTTTTTATTTATTTATTTTTACTTTTTAGTAGGCCTCAAAATTTTTTGCCAAAAGCCAGACATGAGGTACTGGATAAAAGAAACTCCAGGAAATTGGTCTTTAGTAATGTGGTGGTGAGATGTGGGGGAGGGAAAATGTTCCACAGTCTTGCGATTAGTTCTGATTCTTTCAGTGACCCTAGACCACTGGGCTGTGAACTTCACAAGTGCCTTACAGTTTTTCCCCTGCATTAGGCGGGCAGGATGGCTGGAGGGGACTGAAGTTGAGTTGGATAGGTTCCTTCCCCAATGTGGGATGCTAGAGAGGGTTGGAATTGGGTATTTCCCTTTTGCCCGTTTGGCGAGGCTCTGATAGAACTCTGGTAGTTAGGCTCCTTGGTTAGTGTTAGCATGGTACATGTTCTACCCTTGCAGGGGGCTGGAGGAGATTTTTCTCTGATATTCACTGTGAGATCCTGGTCAAGCTCAAGGAGGTAAAACTCACAAAAGTGAAGGGATCTTCCTGGGCTTTTTAATTCACAGACTGTCCACACCAAACCTCCAGCTATTGATTTGCTACACTGTAGTTTTTCCTATTCCAGTACTAGTTCCCATGGAGGTTTCAGCTCACGGATTTCTGCTGTGGTAAGTTCTGATTCTCTGCATCTGTCTCTCTCATTTTGGGGGCAGAAGTCTGCCCTATGACCTCACTACTCTGGTAGATTTACAAAGAGTTGCTTATTTCCCAGTTTGTTTAGCTTTTTACTTGTTGTTAGGATGGAGTACTGACTTCCAGCCTCCTTACGTGCTGGACCACAAGCGGGAAATCTTCCGTTGCCCATTGTTTAACTGAATCATTTTTGTTGTTGTTATTGAGTTGTAGGAGTTTTTATATATTCTGGATATCAATTTCTTATCAGACATATGATTTTCAAATATTTTTTCTCATTCTGTAGGTTCCCTTTTAATTTTGTTGATAGTGT
>NW_007729882.1:42468-47783 GCF_000696425.1 Galeopterus variegatus
TAACTGAATCATTTTTGTTGTTGTTATTGAGTTGTAGGAGTTTTTATATATTCTGGATATCAATTTCTTATCAGATATATGATTTTCAAATATTTTTTCTCATTCTGTAGGTTCCCTTTTAATTTTGTTGATAGTGTCCTTCGATGCACAAAGTTTTTAATTTTGATGGAATTCAACTTATTTTTTTTTTCCTTTGTTACCTGTGCTTTTGGTGTCATATCCAAAAAATCATTGCTAAATCCAATGTCATGAAGATTTTTCCCTAACTTTTTTCCTAACAGTTTTGTAATCTTAGATCTTATGTTTAGGTCTTTAATCCATTATGCATTAATGTTTATGTATGGTGAAGGTTAGAATTAAACTTTCTTTTTCTTCTTTCTGCTGGCTAGTCCAGAGATTGAACTCCAAATCTTGACCTTATAAGCACCAGGCTCTGGCCAACTTAGCTTACTGGCCAGCTTCAACCTTATGTTTTTAAAACCACTTTATTGAGTTATGATTGACATATAAAAAGTTATACATTTTTACTGCACAAAACTATGAGTTTGGAGATAAGTATGTACCCATGTAACCATGACTACAGTTTATGCTATAAACCTGTTCATCACCTCCAAAAGTTTTCTCGCAGCCTCTTATTTATTATTATGTGTGTATGTGTGATAAGAACACTTAAGATCTACCCATTTAGCGAATTTTTAAGTATACAAAACAGTATTGTTAACTATAGGCACTATGCTATACAGTAGATTTCTAGGACTTATTCATCTTGTATACAAAAACTTCGTACCCTTTGATTAATACTTTCTCATTTCTCTCTTCCACTGGGCTCTGGCAACCACCACTCCACTCTCTGCTTCTATGAGTCTGATATTTTAGATTCATCATATAAGTGGAATCATGTAGTACGTGTCCTTGTGTGTCTGGCTTATTTTACTTAGCATAATGTCCTCCGGGTTCATCCATGTGCTCTCAAATGTCAAGATTTTATTCTCTTTTAAGGCTGAAAAATATTCCATTTTATGTGTATACCATGTTTTCTTTATCCATGCATCCATCCATGAATATTTGGGTTGCTTTCGTGACTTAGTGTGACTAGTGCTGCAGTGAACATGGGAGTTCACATATCCCTTCCACATACTGAATTTATTTCCTTTGTATATTCCCAGAACAGTTATATAGTTCTATTTATAATTTTTTGAGGAACTTATATAATACTTTTCATAGGGCCGGCACCAATTTACATTTCCACCAAGAGTGTGCAAAAGTTCTTTTTTCTCTACATCCTCACCAACATTTATCTATCTATATCTATATCTATATCTTTATATCTATATATCTATATCTATATCTATATCTTTATATCTATATATCTATATCTATATCTATATCTATACCTACATCTATATATCTATATCTATATCTTTATCTATATCTATATCAATAGTCATCCTAACAGGTGTGAGGTGATATCTCATCATGGAAACTTCATTATTTTGCATGTGAATATACAGTTTTTCCAACACCATTTGTTAAAAAACTATCCTTCCCCCATTAAATGGTCTTGGCACCCTTGTCAACATTTAACCACATATGCAAGGGTTTACTTCTGGGATCTCTATTCTGTGCCATTGGTCTATATGTCTGTCTTTAAACCAGTACCACACTGATTTATTACCATAGCTTTGTAGTAAGTTTTGAAATCAGGAAGTTTGGGACTTCCAACTTTGTTCTTATTTTCAAAGATCATTTTGGCTATTCAGGGTTCCTTGAGATATCATATGAATTTTAAGATTAGTTTTTCTATGTTTTCCAAAACATCATAGGGATTTTGTCAAGAATTTCAATGAATCTATAGATTGCTTTGAGTAGTACTGACATCATCTTAATTTTATTCTTCCAATCCATTAACATGGGATGCCTTTCCACTTATTTGTGTCTTCTTTAATTTCTTTCAGCTAAATATTTTAATTTTCCTTGTATAAATCTTTCATCTCTTTGGTTAAGTGTATTCCCAAGTATTTTATTCTTATAGATGTTATTGGTTTTTTTTGTTGTTTTTTTTTGTCTTTTTCCGTGTCCGGCAACGGATCGCAACCCTCAGTGTCGCCCCCATACCGGACCGGGACCGGCAACGGGATCGCAACCGTCGGTGTTGCTCCTGCGCCTCGCTCAGCCAGTGAGCGGGAACCAGTCTGTATGTGGGATCCGAACCCTCGGGCGGGAGCGCTGCCGCACTTCCCAAGCGACACACTATCCAGTGCGCCACCGGGCCGGCCCTAGATGTTATTGTTAATGGAATTGTTTTCTTAATTTCCTTTTCAGACTATTCACTGTTAGTGTGTGGAAACACAAGTTATTTTTGCCTCTCATCTTACTTCACCATAGTTTGGGTGAGCTTAAACATATCCCTTAACCTCTCTGAACCTAATCATCATTCAAACAAAACAAGTTAGATTAGATGGTTTCTTAAAATCTTTTCCACTATGAATATCTGTGATTCTGTCTCAATATTTTTTCCTTTAATTATCCGTGTAAGGAAATCAAATCAACTTTTAAGTCCATGCTCAGAAGTCATGTTTTCTTTGGTAAAGACTTCTTCAACTCTTCCAACTCCTCCCACTGTTTTCACTTTAATTCTGTTTCACTATAGTGCATATCTTAGCACAATGTTTCAACTATCTTTTCCTCTGCGGTAACTAGAATAAAGCCTAGACATAAGCAAGCAACACATAAAAATCAATGCATGAACAAATGAATGAATCCCCTGACTGTCCTGTGGCCTAAACCTCTGTGAGGCCCCTCTAATAAAGACATATTCAAAACACCAAAAAAATCCTTTTATAGAAGAGGACACACTTAAACTTTTCTCCTATATGAGAAGGTGGACCTTTCATTGATAACTAAAATTCAGGCTAGCATGTAAATATAAACTAAAATTTTTAAAAAGGAGGGAGTCCTCTTTAGATCTGATTTATGGAAGAGCAATGGAAATCATAGAATTGAGACAACAGATAGTCCTAGATTTTCTTTACCTAATTTTAATTATTTGCAAGATGATAGATTCAGATGGAATTGAGAAGCTTTATCTCTGGCTCATTCTCTACTGTTCTGGGAGGCTTCCTATTTAAGAAAATGGGGTTTTGTGACAGACTGATTTCACATATATTTCATATTGTCCATTCAAAATCTTAAAATCATTTTAGTAATACAGGTATTGCAGAAGGTTTGGGGTTAACCAGGTGAGAGTTATTTGCTTAATATGGTACAATAACTGTTTCCAAATATTTTAAAGACTGGCACTTAGCATGGAAATTAGGAGTATTATGTTTATGGAGGAAAACAAGTCTGATGAGTTGAATCTGTAACAAAATGTCTTTGGCTCAATGTAAAGAGAGCCTTTCTGAGTACTAGAGTTATTCCAACAAGTGGTTGACTATCTTAAGGGAGGACGGATTCTCTACCATTGAAAACTCTTCAAGAGGTGATGAATTTCCTGCCACTGAAAATTTTCAGAAGCAGCAGCACACTCACTGACCAGGTTCTACGAGTAAAAGCTTAGGACAGGAATTAATTAGATTGTCTTTAAACTTCCTTCCTACTCTGGAAGCATATGATTCTACAACCCTAGTACTTCTTCACATGGATGTCCCTAAAATGCCTGAATGTGGCTTACACATTGTTCATCTTATTATTTAGTATAAATAAGACAGGCTCTTTCAAGCACTTCCTATGAATAAATATTTTTCTTGGTCATGCCCCTCAGACTATTTTTGGATATTCTAATCTTATTAATTTTGTCCAAGTCTACTTTTATTATTTTCTGTAGCTACATGACACAGGTTTACTCACACTGAATTAAAAACTCCAGTTTTGTTCACATATGTTAAAAGAGATAACACAGACTTTGGAGTATAAAAGAAGGGCTGACCCTTACTGTTGTGCTTGGACAAATTCCTTAGTTTCTCTGAGCATGAGTGTAGTGGATACTGTGATGTGCCAGCAAGATCCAGGATCCCACATTCAAGACCCGTGCACTGGTAGCTGCCAGTACTGTTGTCTGCGGGTGCTCAAATGCCCCCAGCTGAAGGAAATGCCTTGTCCAGATTATCCCCCTACCTAAGGGTAGCCCATATGCAATGACTGGTTACTATGGAAGTACAAACGCCAGGCCATCTTGATTCAGTTCAAAATATCTGAAAAATTGTCCCAGTTCTAGAAACTCCCTATGGGATTAGCTGCAGTCTTCACTGCAGTTCAGCTCCTCCTTTCACCAATATCACTCCTAGTTCCTTCACAAGTGCTGTTCCTAAGAGCACCCGCAAGTAAGTTACTGCACTAGCATCTCTGTCTCAGGGTCTGTTTCCTAGGGAACTTGACTTAATACTCATCAGTCTCTGAAATGAGGTAAATGTCACCCATTTCTTCATATTGAGAGGCCCGAATGAGATTACAAATGTGAAGTTATTGAGCATGGTGAGTTACGTGCATTCAATTTTCACTTCTGTTTTTCCTTAACTCACACTTCGTCTACCAGATACTTGACAGTTATCTTCAAAAATTCAAAAGGTTTTATATAGAGGAAGAAGACTTTCTATTTTGTTCTATGAAGGAGAGCTTCAACAGTGGACAAAATTTCAGGCACCCAGGAATGCCTGGTTCATAGTTATCACCCAATAATAGCTTTATGAGTAGAGGATGGGTGGATGAATGGATGGGTATATTATTCCGTTTTGTGTTGCTATAACAGAATACCTGAGATTGAGTAATTTATAAGAACAGAGGTTTATTTGACTCATGATCCTGGGACAGCTGCATCTGGCACAGGCCTCAGGCTGCTTCTACTAGTGGTGGAAAGTGGCTGGCAGCCAGCAGGTACAAACAGATCACACGGCAAGCAAGAGAGAAGGGAGGTGCCAGGGTCCTGTAAACAACCAGCTCTCACAGTAACTAATAGAGTGAGAACTGACTCGTTACTACCCCTTCCCCCAGGGAGAGCATTAATCCATTCATCAGGGATCCGTCCCCATGACCCAAACAGCTCCCAACACTGCCATATTGGGGAACAGATTTCCACATGAGTTTTGGGGGGAGGGAAACACGTCCAAACTCTATCAATGGGTGAGAAAGTTTACATAATTTTGATACTTTTTATTGATCACTGTTCATGCAAAACACTGTGGTTTGCCACAATAACCATTTAAATAATACTTAACTGCCTCATCACTCTGTGTTTTGGTTTTTTCATTCATTAACTTTAAATGGGAATAGTAATGGAATGTATTTTGGACTTCTATGGATTAAATGAGATAAATGCA
>NW_007729882.1:48077-51087 GCF_000696425.1 Galeopterus variegatus
GGAGCGCCGCCGCGCTTCCCAAGCGGCGCACTATCCAGTGCGCCACCGGGCCGGCCCGGCTTTTTATTGATCACTGTTCATGAAAAACACTGTGGTTTGCCACAATAACCATTTAAATAATACTTAACTGCCTCATCACTCTGTGTTTTGGTTTGTTCATTCATTAACGTTAAATGGGAATAGTAATGGAATGTATTTTGGACTTCTATGGATTAAATGAGATAAATGCACATAAATACTTTTAATTGTTTCATCTCACATAGTAACCGTGCAATAAACATTACTTGCAATGAAAATTAATTTCATGCTAAATACCCAATTAGTCTCTTTATAAATATTGGCTCATTTAATCCTTACACCAACACTATAACATAGGTATTCTTATATTTCAAAAAGAGAACTTGAAACTCAGAGGGCATAAGAAACTTTCCAAAGTCATTTTTGTTTTTATATTTTTCTTTTTGGTGGCTGGCCAGTATGGGGATCCAAACCCTCGACCTTGGTGCTATCAACACCATGCTCTAGCCACTGAGCCAGCCCCATTTTTGGTTCTAATCTTCAGTCTTCAACTCTTCCTTGCTGTCAATCAGGATTTATTAGTTTTTATACAGTCACTCATCAGAAAGTTGGAAATTATTCTAGACTATTCCCTTTCCTTTATCCCCTATGCCCAGCCCTTCATTCATTCTGCTTCCTAACCGGTTGCCCCTTACAGAAGACTCTGCTGGTGCCCACATCCCTCAACACTCATCATTCCTGAGCATGTCAATGGCTTCTGACTTCAAGCACTCACAATTCTTGTCCCAGGACTTCTCTTTTCTTCAAAAGCCTACTCTATATATTTGTAGGGCAAGCCTAAAGTGTCAAGGAGCTTATACACTTTGGGCAGGTTCCCATCTAATGAGATGGGAGCTGGTGGATAAATACTCTCCAATTCCCCTAAATGGATGAGACCACTATTAAAACATTCTATACAAAGTCTAGCAGGATTCAGTCTCAATTCCATGGTGGTAACCTTAGGATTTTTGCATCTTCTCTTGAATTCCTTTCTTTCTTCTGCCATTCCCTGACTTACTACCTATTTCTGTATTTTCCCAAACAAACTACTTGCACTCAAATCCTAGTCTTTAGTTCTGCTTCTCTGGGACCCCAAATGTCTCCTCTGCATTCCCACTTTAGTGCAACAATTCATTTTCATTCACCCAAATTGTTGCAATAATACCCTAACTTTTTTCTCAGCTTTAATCTCTTTCTTCAAATCCTTTCTTAGAAATATTTCTAAACCATAAAAATGATCATGGCTTCCCTGTATGACACTCTTTAGTGGTTCCCATGGTATGTAGGGTAAAATATAAATTCCTTAGCATGGCTTACAAGTCCCTCTGGGATTGCCCATTTGCCTTTTCATCCTCTCCTCTGACCACTTCCCACTACCACCCTGTGCTAGGCTCATATGGAAAAAAAAACCCCTCATGGCATTGTGCCATTCCAGTCCTCTGTTGACAACACACACCTGGCACATCCTTCTCTCAGCCCGATATCTGGCCAGAAAGCTCACATTCACCCCAACTTCTGCCTCTGTGGCATCTCCACCTTTGGGCTAGTCCACTGCTCTCTATTCATGTGCCTCAGTGTCCAACCCCTCCACTACACCAAGAGGGCTAGAAGGCAGGCATTTGTCTCCCAGATCAATGAGTCCCTGGCATTTCCCCAGCACTCCACCCCCAGCAGGGCTTTAGGACAGTGCACTGTAGTAAACAGCTGAGTGCATAAATGTACCAAGTCTAACAGTCAGAACTGGAAGTCTAACGTGGGCTACATTCCAAATCCTGAGCTCATCCAACCAGTGTGCTAAGGGAGAGAGCTCATACTGTGACACTCTGCTGTGCTGACTCATGGGTTTTATGGTACAGGCACGGTGGATTTACAATCATCACCTGTTTTCACGTATAAAATCCTAAGACCCTTCCCACGGTCAGGAAGAGTGTGATGGACTCTGGAGCACCTTATTCCCAGCAGATTCACTAGGTCAGTTTCCTCCTTTGTCTCCCTTCAGGTCAACTGGATAACAGAACCTCCTTCACTTTTTTGGCCCCACAAAGCTCCTGCTATCTCACTAATCTAAGTCAGAAGAAAAGAGTGTCTTGGGAGACTAGAGGAAGGAAATAAGGTCATTCTGAGAAAGGCATGAGACGGAGCCACTCCCTGGAGATGACGGGAGTAAGGAAGGAGGTCGGGGAGGTAGGCTGGCTTAATTGCTGCCACCGATGAGAGCAGGGAGGAAGGGATCCAGGTGATTTGTCATGTAACTCAGGAGCGGTACGTTCATTTCCTAATGATTGCCTCATTGACTTGCCCTAGGTTAACCAGAACCAGCTATTAAAACTACTATTGAAATCACATCATCCACTTGGAATTCAAACAACACTTTCACTCCAAGGTTTTGAAAAGACCCCTTCATTGGTTGTCTCCATCCCAGGACTGGGCATGGGGAGCAGGAAGGTGGCCAAGGCTTAGCTAATGTTTACAGTGGTAACGAGAGTACCACTGTTGCTCCCCCAGGCTCCCTCTTTGGGTGACAACAATCTGCTCTTGGTTCCTGAGCTCTCCCTCTATAAATCCAGAGACTCCCCCATCTCCCAAGATGCCTGCTTCCATGGGGCACCCGAGGTGGCTGCTGCCCCTCTTCAGCAGGCGTCTTAGCTTCCCACAGCCTCCCGTGGCACCTTCTCCATGTCACAGTCACTGCTGTGGTCATGAATGGGTCTTCGGTTCTGTTGCCAAGCTAGATTTAACTGGCATTTGAACAAGCACAACTGTTATGTAATCAAAATGAAACATTATTATGAGTTGTCCCTCACTATCTCATTACAATTACTTAAGGAGGTCATGCTCCACCACCACTTTATAAAAAATCGCAAGAATTTTCTGCTCAACCCTAGGTAATACACAGGTAATAGACATTAAGTAATAACTTTAAAAGTTTTGATTCTGGGCCGGCTCGGTGGCG
>NW_007729882.1:51838-53423 GCF_000696425.1 Galeopterus variegatus
TGAGGGTTGCGATCCGTTGCCGGACACGAAAAAAGACAAAAAGGAAAAAAAAAAAAGTTTTGATTCTGAAGTCAAAATGCTCCGACTAAGATTTTAATCAAAACGCCCTCTTTATTCAGTGTCAGATCTCTTCTCCCTCATCTTGAGAGCTGCAGCCTTAAGGAAGGTGGTGGGCTTTGCTTCCTCTACTGACACTTTCCTCCCCACTGTCCCTGTGCTTGCCAGATGTTTTCTGACCAGGTCAGAATAGGCAGAATGGAGCAGAAAAAGGCAATGAAAGGCCTTAGTGGTGGGCACCGATGAGAGCTGACTTTGCACCCTTGTGCCTGGCAGAAGAGGGCTCCCTCCTTATCTTTAGGTACCTGCTTTCTTCTCTGGAGTTTCCATCACCAGGAACTTCACTTGTGCTGCTACCTTGATCTTGAAAGATATATCCTCTTCCAAGCAGAAAACCTTAGGGAGTTCATTTTCACCTTCAGCTTCTTACTGCTGGGTTTCCTCGCTTTCTTCCGAACAGCACCCTAGATGGCCACACGCCTGCCTTCCTCTCTCTCTCTATTTCTATGTGTCCATTTGTCTCTATCGGAGACGAGCCATGCTCCCTGGAAAACAAGCAAGCATCCCTTGAACCAGCAGGTGCTGGGATCACAGGCAGGGTCCATCATAGCAGCCTAAATCTTGTTACTACAGGCCGGCTCGGCACTCTCGTCACTGTCCTTTGTGTCAAACGCAGGGCACTCATTGCAAGCTCTTCAGTCACACACGGAAGCCTCTCACTGGGCTTCTGATGAAGGGGGTAACACCTCGTCCCTACTCTTCACACCTTCTGGGAGGAGATACTCATGGCAGTGCAACGGCTCTTTCCAAAGAAATCTTTTTCAAATCTTCCCTTCTTCTCTGTTCTCAATCTTCGTTTTGTTTGAAGTCAATGAGAGGACTCAAAAATCAGTAACCGCTTTACAATCTGTTTGTAAATATTGCAAGTGGGGATTTGCCTGATATCCGCATTGGTATATGATATCTCTTATGTTCACACCTGGGTCAAAACTGTGTTAGAAAGGAACCTCTTTTAACATCTTGATCCTACTGTCAACATTTAGGACGGCTCCATCTCCTCCGGTCTCTGGGCTACTTTCTGATATGCTCTTTTTTTATGAATTAGGTAGCAGAGGCTCAGAGAGGTTAAGAAACTGCTCAATGTCCCTCATACTGAGGACTGCAATCTGAAACCCAGGACTTTCTGCCTCCAGCCCTGGTGCTTTTAACCTCTTCCCTCTGACGGCCACTGTGCGTCACGTGTAAAATGCCTCCTTTCTGACTCGGAAAAGATTATGGGAGCACTGACTTTCTCCAGTATTATCAGGGTTACTTGTGTCCCAAGTGGCCATCAGGCATTGGGACTGACTTTGCTGCATTTCTCTTTGCTAAAAGATAGCAGCCACAGTGTCCCATGGCTGACTCATTCTCAAACTCTACAAGGTGTTGCTACTAAAATGCTGGTCCAAGAGCCAGCAGCAGCATCTGAGAGCTGGTTAGGAATGTGTTACAAGTGTGTTATCTCAGTGCCTCCCACCAACCTGCCCGA
>NW_007729882.1:54623-56996 GCF_000696425.1 Galeopterus variegatus
GTAAGCACCTGCTGAATGCCAGGTCCATGATGGGAGCAATGAATTCAGAGAGGAATCCCACACAAGTTCTGCAGGGAACACATACTCTAATTGGAAAGAAAAGACACATATACAAACATTTATCCTTTAAGGTAGAATATAAGACTTATGTATAAGTCATCTTGCGATAGACTGTGCTTTGATAGCCAGTTCTCAGTCGCTTCCAACAGTTCTCATGCAGTAAAAGTCCTTCATGGGGCAGCCCTGGAATCAGGCAGAAGGAACAGGCCCTTCTGGGCCCAGCTGGCCAAGTGGCAGCTCTTAGTAGAGTGGCACAGAGGGCTTCACACACAAGAGGCACACATCATCCCCTTCAGGAGGACAATAGTCATATTGAATTTCAGGCCCACCCTCACTCAGTATAACTGCATCTTAACTTAATACATCTGCAAAGACCCTATTTCTGAGTAAGGTCACATTCACAAGTTGCAGAGGGACATGCATTTGGGGAGATACTATTCAACCCAGTTCAGTGGGTATTTGAAGGAAAAACTGAAGTAAGAGGGGTGAAGGTTGTTATCCGACAGAGCTAAGAGGCAGCCTCATAAAAGGCTGGCTCGCCAACTGCAAGAGGTCTGGAGCCGTGTTGCCGTTTGCCAAGGCCAGAAGAAAGTCATAAGACCTGCATGTATACTCTCATCCACTGTTCTTGAATTCATTTCTGGGCTCTTTGTGTGTTAGTGAATTTATGCCCTGTCTCATTCAAAAGAACTTGAAGTCATAGAGTTTAGAAGGTGTTACTATTCCTCCAAGAATATTAATGATTCCTCGAGACAACCAGCACTCATGGAGTGGATGCCACGTGCAGATGCTTTGCATAAGCTACTCACTGAGCTTCCCTATCAGTCATGACAAGCAGCAATTATTTTTTTGATAACACAGGTAAGGAGACCGAGTCTGAACAAATGGCTTCCTTTTACCAAGGTTAGTTGTACATGTACTTAACTGTTCACCGTATTCAAATGCAAGTAAATATAGAACTCTATTTAATGAATTTGGTTCTGCCATTTTATACAAAATAGGATCTAAAGTCACACTCTCTGTGGGTGATAGATCCTGATGTTCACATTGTTAGCAAGTTCACACGTTTTTTAGTGCAGAAATTCTCTTAGTCTCCTTCATGACTTCAATGAAATCTCAGTACGCAAAGAGTATTTGATGTGAAATTGTAAATTGTTGGCACAAATCCTCAAATCAAAACTCACACTTTAATTCCAAATAAACTGGAAGAGACTATTAGAACTCATAAAATCGGCAATCATGCCATTTTGGGAAACCCTAGTTCTCAGCTTCCTCATTTGTTAAACCAGAGTATGCCACTTACTGACATATCTCTAAGACCCTTTTGCTTTATTGTTTTATGATTGTAAGCATTTTAAAGTCACAATATCTTTCTTAAGCGTCTATGAAAAAAGCCACTTGGTTAACGCATTTTAAATTCAAATTCTTATTTGACCACAGCCTGATTTCTTTCAGACCCGTGTTAATTTGTGGAAGTGTGTGACACCATAATGAGAAGAGATGAAACATAATACTGCACTGCTTCAGTGCCCTGTACCAACAGTATATTTCTTTGCTCTTATTTATCAATTACAAAGAGTATTTTTCTTGTCTTTTGAATATTGTCTTCCGAGACAGTTAAAATTTTTGAACCTGTATACACCTAAGGAGAAGGTGCTTGCTCAGTGTATTTTTTTCACTACTTTTGGGTAAAGTTATTCCCTTGGAGTGCCCATGAGACCTCCTCTCTTGGGAGGAAAACCTCAGTCCATGTGTTTGGCAGATGATTAAACGAGCTTTGTTTACAGGTTTTACTTGTGATCCAGTAAAATCAGGGAAAGGAGAAAGAACACACTAGTGACTCTGCTCTCTGCAAGGATTTTTTAACTTGAAGAACCTGGATATGATGACTCCCAAAAATGAGCACTTTTGGCTGATGTTGACAGGCACACCAATAAATGGCATAGCCGAAGGATCTGCCTTTAATAAGGCTGTGTGTTATTTGCAGTCCTTGAGGAGATCTGCTTCTTAGATGTAGGATAAGATTTTTACAAGGTCTGGGGTGGTTGCAAGTAGTTTTACCTGGCCTTCAGCATCATTTGGCCACCTGGAAATCCTAACAGATGTTTACCATATTTAAAATGCATGTATTTAAGTAGTTCAAAATAGGCTATCAATTTTCCATCAGTAAGTTTTGAAGAGAAAAATTAATTAGTTAGAGAGATAAATGTATAACTTCATCTAATTATCTAATAATTGCATGTTAGCTTCACATATGTACATTGGGGAAATATATTCCCCAAACAATGACTTTTTAAAAATTGTTTCTAGGGC
>NW_007729882.1:59990-60916 GCF_000696425.1 Galeopterus variegatus
ATATATTTCTTCTGCCACATATCCTAGTTCATCACTCTTACATTCAACCTACCATAAAGCCCTTGGGCATGACACAGTTCAGCCAAGTTCTTTGCTACTTTATAACAAGGATGACTCCACTTTCCAACACCTTGTTTCTCAGTTCCATCTGACCTCATCAGAATGTCCTTTACTGTTCATATTTCTATCAACATTTTGGCAAAACCACTTCAGTAATCTCTAAGAAGATTCAGACTTCCTTAGTCTTCTCTTCTTCTGAGTTTTTACAAAAATTGCCCTTAATGCTCCACTTGTGGAAATCCAGGCTTTTTCTAGCCTTCCCCTCCAAACTCTTCCAGCCCCTCCAATTACCCAGTTCCAAAGCTGCTTCCACATTTTCAGGTATTTGTTATAGTAACAACTCCACCTCTCAGTACCAATTTTCTTAGTCCATTTTCTGCAACTATAACAGAGTACCACAAAGTGGGTAATTTATAAAGAAATTTATTTCTCTTGTTTCTGGAGGCTGGGAAATCCAAAAGCATGGCACAGGTATCTGACAAGGGTCATCACATGGCAGAAGGGCAGAAAGTGGAAGCAAACACGTGAGACAGGGAGGAAATAGTACCAAACTCACTTTTAAAACAAACCAAGTCTCACAATAACTAACCCACTCCCAAGATAATAGAATGAATCCATTCATGAAGTCTCTGCCCTATTCACTTCTTAAAGGCCCCACATCAATTAAATCTCAGCATGAATTTCAGAGGGGACAAACATTTAAACCATAGCAAATTGTTTGTTAACTTTTTAAATAAAGCAAAGGGCTATTGTGAAACATGCTCATTTAAGCCTTATAAAATAATTTCTTAGATCAAATGTGTAATCAATGCTGTAATAAATTCACATTTTTAGAATATTGGGTAAAATTCTCTCAGAGAAAGATG
>NW_007729882.1:61000-61802 GCF_000696425.1 Galeopterus variegatus
TCAATGCTGTAATAAATTCACATTTTTAGAATATTGGGTAAAATTCTCTCAGAGAAAGATGAAAAAATTTTACCCAATGGAGTAAACTTAATTCGCATGGGAATCTAAGCAGAACTGTGTTTTTATTTGGTTGGTGAGAATAAACACAATTCAGATGTTTAGTAAAGCAGGGTGATTCTTCCTAACTGTCCTGGATGCTCCTGAGAGGACAAACCTTAAGTGAAAATTATAGCTTTCTTATTTTCCTTATGGCAAACAACAACTCTGATATACTTTGATTGCAGTGTTTCCAAGCAAAATGCAGCTCTGTGGAGAAATTGCAATGCAGAGAGGAGGCTCACTGTGGTTTCTGAGTGATGCAGACTTCACAGATGGGCTATTTTGCTTTGAATTCTTATTCTAGATAAATTTATTTATTTAATCAGAGGGGCGGGCAAAGTCAAAACCAGACCAATTTTAGTATAATACCATCAGCAAGAAGAAAGAGGTGCTGGGATCATAGGGGTGAGCTTCCAAATTGCCTTTCAAATGGATTCTCTAAAAATTGTCTGGAGACCAAGTGAATATGTATGGAGGAAGTATCAAAATAGCACTTCCGAAAGCTCTCAAATGGGGGCATTTGTGGGGCATTCTGAAATGCTGTAGCTGACACCAATTACAAAGAGACCATGCTTTTGAGAGTTGGCCTGTAAAAAGAATGGGGACCTCTAGTGTAAATTTTTAAGGGCTAAGAAAGGTGCAGTGGTACAGAATCTGCTTCTCCCAAAGCACAAGGGACTTCCCAACATGCTGCTGCTGCAGG
>NW_007729882.1:62117-65155 GCF_000696425.1 Galeopterus variegatus
TTCAGATGTTTAGTAAAGCAGGGTGATTCTTCCTAACTGTCCTGGATTCTCCTGAGAGGACAAACCTTAAGTGAAAATTATAGCTTTCTTATTTTCCTTATGGCAAACAACAACTCTGATATACTTTGATTGCAGTGTTTCCAAGCAAAATGCAGCTCTGTGGAGAAATTGCAATGCAGAGAGGAGGCTCACTGTGGTTTCTGAGTGATGCAGACTTCACAGATGGGCTATTTTGCTTTGAATTCTTATTCTAGATAAATTTATTTATTTAATCAGAGGGGCGGGCAAAGTCAAAACCAGACCAATTTTAGTATAATACCATCAGCAAGAAGAAAGAGGTGCTGGGATCATAGGGGTGAGCTTCCAAATTGCCTTTCAAATGGATTCTCTAAAAATTGTCTGGAGACCAAGTGAATATGTATGGAGGAAGTATCAAAATAGCACTTCCGAAAGCTCTCAAATGGGGGCATTTGTGGGGCATTCTGAAATGCTGTAGCTGACACCAATTACAAAGAGACCATGCTTTTGAGAGTTGGCCTGTAAAAAGAATGGGGACCTCTAGTGTAAATTTTTAAGGGCTAAGAAAGGTGCAGTGGTACAGAATCTGCTTCTCCCAAAGCACAAGGGACTTCCCAACATGCTGCTGCTGCAGGTTGTGAACCATTGGATAGAAATCCTTTGCAGTGACAAAACTGGAGAGATGCTATTTCCTTAAAACTGGGTAACTTCTTTGAGCTCATAATTCTGATCGTCACATGTGTTACCAAGCCCTATCTTTATTTTTTTAGTTTCTTAGGGAATAATTGCTACTTAGCACTTCTGCAGTGTATCGTTTCTCTGTTTTGTCATTCACCATTCATTGAGCATCTTGTACATGCAGGACATTGTGTTAAATAGTGGGAATACACTTAAAGATAAATAAGATATAGACCATGCCATGAAGAAGCTTACACTAATGGAGGAGACAGATGGCCCCCCAAGATGACTATTCTAAAAAGATGAGTTCTGCTAAACAGTGTTTCTCATCCTCAGCACTATTGACATTTTGGGCCACATATTTCTTTGTTGTGGAGGCTGTCCTGTGTATCGTGGGAACGTCCTTGATCTCCACCCACTAGATGTCAGTAGCACCCTCCCAGGGTGACAACCAAAAATGTCTACAGACATTGTCAAATATTGCTGGGAAGCCAAATCGCACCTGGTATGATCCCCTGTGCTAAAAATACATCCAAGGAATTGTGTAAGCACAGAAAATGGAATCATTATTTCATTTATGGGAGTCAGAGAAAGTGATAATTCGAGTTGAGTTTTGAAATTTATTTGTTCAACTAATATGTTGAGCACCTATCAAATAGAAAGTGCTAGATTATGTTTGAAGGCAAATAGGAGTTTCCAAACTGGAGGGGAGTGTATGTACATGGAACACACCACATGGTCCGGAAACTGCAAGGCATTTGGTAGCTATGACCTATGGTGTGTGGGACGGACTGCAAGAATATGAAGCTACAGAGTAAAAAATACCCCAGTTCAAGAAAAGCCTTGGGCACCTTGCCAAGGGGTTCAGGGGCTTGCATTTACCCTGTGGCTGATGAGAAGATACTGGAACATTTCAAGCAAGAGGTTCTTATGCATGAATCATGTAGATTGTGTGCACAGTTGGCAAAACAATCTACTGAAAAATCAAACATCCTGCCAACTACTGCCTGCCCCACAACAAATGACCATTGCATCTGGGTTTCCTCACTGAATGACTCTCACAGACAGTCTCTCAGAACCAACTTGCCCAAGTTTTCAGCTCCTTAAGGAAAATTTATTTCTGCCCTTGCTCTGAAGACTTGCGTTTACAATAGCTGTGAGGTATGGGATCATGCCTATGTGCATGCAGGCACTGCTGTGCAAGCTGGAGAAGGAAGAAACATAGATGGGGGAAAACCCAAATGAGTAAAGCAATTTGCAAAGCCCTAACTATTTTACAGATGCCCTAATTTCTAACTTCCAGCTTATAAATTTTTCTTTTTGAAAAAGGAACTTTGCTACTTGGATCTAGGTGGTTTGCGGCAGGCTGCCAGGCTCCCAGATTAAGTGAAAGTCACTACAAAATGTTTTACACACATGGAACCACAGGGATTGTTTGGTGCTGGTTTGGCCCTCCACCATTAATTCTAATTATCTCAAAATGCAAACATGCTCAAATTTCCAGCAGATGACATTATTTTCTCCTAGACATCAGACATAAAAGAAAGAAAAATAAACACAGGACAGTGACAGCATTAAGCTGGTAGTCATTTTTCTTTAATACTTCAAATTCAATTCCAAACCAGATTCTCTGTTTCGTCCTAGAGATTAGGGCAGGAAGACTGCCGTCTTGGTCTGATGAAAGCCTTGCCTTTCCAGTTAGCTTAATTAAGGGAAAGGGAGGGAGACAGGAGGAGAAAAGTCTGGTTTAGATCAGGGTTAGTGTCTGGGTTTTTGCAAACACACTACAGATTTTTGTTGTTTTATGTTTTTAACATTTTTTCTGGTTCTTGGTAGAAAGTCCAGTTCCGTTTTTGAACTGAGCTAAGCCCACGGGTCCAGTGACATGGCACTTTTGTTAAGTGTTTAGTATTTCTGATGACAGTGACCAGAGTCAGAAGGGGTCTGGAGATTCCTACGCAGTTTCAAAAACCTGAGAGCTGATGGGGAGCTACCATGGCAAGCTGAGGGACGTGGGTACCCTAGTCCTCAAAGTCTATAAATATTACAAGGATTATACCATTTACTAAAGCCCTCTTAAACCATTTTAAAATCACTTAATGTGTAAATTCTATCTGCTGTGGAGACTGTGCTATAGTAAGTTCATAACATGGGTCTCTAAAATTTCAATTTAATGCTGGCTTGCTATACTTCTTTACTATATAAAATGACGTTTATTGTATGTTATAAAAAATGCTATATGTGTTCCACTATATACATAGCACAATCAAGTCATCGCGATTTGTCTGGGACTTTCCTGGTTTGCCTAAGACTTTACTGGATTTACCACTGAAAGTCCCTAA
>NW_007729882.1:65870-67269 GCF_000696425.1 Galeopterus variegatus
TTTACCATTAGTACCGGACAAGAAGCCACAGATCGAGGCCAAAGAAATTATATATTTTTTATTTTTTACTTCTACCGTCCTACCAATAAAATTGAAGAGTCCTCTCCTCATGAACCATTTTCATCTACTTTGTAAGTGTACATGGAGCGTGCTGGCTGACTCGCATGACAGGGTGCCACATCAGTACTTGTTATTTGAATGAGGAGATATTCACTCTCCATCCAAAGACAGTGCATGTATGCATATATGTACATTGTATGGTTGGTGTCTGAGAAGGGCTAATTAATCACATTCCTCTCTTTTTCCAATTATTCATTTATTCAAATATTATTGAGCACCTGTTCTGGGCCAGCTATACATTAAAACAGGAGAGTGATGATGGAAAGGTGGGAAGAAGTTAAAATAGTTACTTTGTTCATCAGGGAGCTTAGGTGACACTGCTTAATTCTTGGCATTGATAATTAGAGGAATCAGAATTGAAAACTGAGTTTACGTCTTCTTACCTAATAAAAATTATAAAAGAAAACACTTTATGTAACAAGAACTAGAAAAAAAAAAGAAGTAGCACAGAAAGTTCAAAACAGAAAAGAAAAATATATCAAATAAAAGAAGGTGAAAGCATTCCTTTTATGACCACAAACATAGGCTGAAAAATGCAACTATATTTTTTATATGAGGGGGCTTCAAAAAGTTCTTAAAATAAAGGAATTAAAAGATAAAAATAGAAAACATAAACTTCATTTCTCACCACAAGCTTCATCTAGTTCAAAACACTTTTGTGGTGACAATACCAGCCATTTAGTTTATCCTTTAAAAACTGAGGGTCCTGGGAATTTTACCAGGTCAATACAGTGTTTTTCACATTATCAACAGAAGAGAAATGGGTGTCCTTTAAAGATTTTTTAAGATTAGAAAACAAAAAGAAGTCAGAAGGAGCCAAATCAGAACAACAAGTTGGCTGCCTAATGATTTCCCATTTAAACTCTGACAAAATTGCCCTTGTTTGATGAGAGGAGTGAGCTGGAGCATTGTCATGCAGGAGGACTCTCTGGTGAAGCTTCCCTGGGCATGTTTCTGCAAAAACTTTGGCTAATGTTCAAAACACTCTCATAATAAGCAGATGTCGCTTTTTTGGCCCTCCAGAAAGTCAATAAGCAAAATGCCTTGAGCATCTCCCAAAAAATGTTGCCATGACTTTTGCTCTTGACTGTTACACTTTTGCTTTGACTGAACAACTTCTACCTCTTGGTAGCCATGGCTTTGATTGTGCTTTGTCTTCAGGATTGTACTGGTAAAGCCATGTGTCTTCTCCTGTTACAATTCTTCAAAGAAAGTACTCAGGATCTTGATCCCACTTGTTTAAAATTTCCACTGAAAGCTCTGCTCTTGTCTGCAGCTG
>NW_007729882.1:68012-71352 GCF_000696425.1 Galeopterus variegatus
TTATCCATTTGTGAACTGCTGATTTCTTTGGGGCATTGTCCCCATAAACTTTTTATAAAGCATCAGCGATTCCACCACTCTTCTGCCCAAGCTTCGCCATAAATTTGATGTTCATGTTGCTCTGATGGGGACTCTTCAAACCGGTTTCTTATCCTTCATAGTGCCTCAAACTACATCTGGTTTAGACAAGTTAATACAAGTTTATTTCAGTACAAAAATGTTTGAAATCCATGCATAGTTTTTTCATAATACACATGTTCATGAACTTTTGGAAGACCTCTCATACAATTGACACTTTAAAAACAATCAAATATAAAAAAGATTTCTTTAAAGAAATAAACTTTATTGATGTATAGCTTTTTAAACAATAAAATGCACTGATTTTAAGTGTAAATTCCAATGAGTTTTGGCAAATTTATACACCACATAAGCATCATTACAATCAAAATATAGAACATTTCTATCATCTTAGAAAATTCTCCACTCCCCCTCCCCAGGCATAATTCTATGATCAATTTCATGCTAGTAATTTTGAAAACCTCAATTGAAGAAATAATTTTCTAAGACTATAATTACTAAAATAATTGATTCAGAAAGAAGTAGAAAAACTAAATAAACCAAAAACTGTGAAATACATTTTAAAAGTTGGCAAAAAATGTCAGATGGTTTAAAGGAACATAATTTTCAGGCCATTTGAACTGTTATAATATGTAGAAAAAAGTGGAACTAGTCTCAATTCTTTTTCTCAAGTTAGTAGTAAAATCTGACAATGATATAAAATGGGGCAGGAGAAGAGAGAGACAGGCTGAGACTAGAAGCCAATCCCATTTGTTAATTACATGTAAAAATTATAAATCAAGTTGTATCCATTCAATTTCAACAGTGTATTAGAAGAATAATTGGGGCAGGAGAAGAGAGAGACAGGCTGAGACTAGAAGCCAATCCCATTTGTTAATTCCATGTAAAAATTATAAATCAAGTTGTATCCATTCAATTTCAACAGTGTATTAGAAGAATAATACAACATGATCTAGGAGATTTAACTCCAGGAATTAAGGAGTTATTTAATATAAGTAAACCTATTAGTGTAGTACATACATCAATTTATCAATTTTTTCCCCAAAATCTATAAACTGAAGGCAATTTAAATAAAATATAAATAGTATACATTTTTTTTGGAATTTGAAAATCCAAATGGATTTTAAAATCAATCTGGAAGAACAAACAGTCAAAGATAGCAAATAAAATATTAGAGGTTATGAAGAGAGAGAAATTAATATACAAAGTATGAGGCTGCAGTAATGAGAAAATTTAGTCTTGGTGCCCGAATAGACAGATCAGTTGCACAGAATTAAATGTCTCAAAGGAGATGTTCACATAGAAGGATAATATTTGTTGTATGTCCTGCATCTAAGAGGGGCCCATGTGACAAGTTCTTGCCAATGGATGAAGGACACCACTTCCAGGCCTGACTTACAGAAGGTCCTGGGGACCTCCCATGCCCTTGCTCCTTCCTTGCAGCTTGAAGGGAAGGACTCTGAGAGGGCAGCACCCCATAAAGGAAGAGTCAAGATCCCCAAGTCATGGTTTGGAGGAAGATGGGCAGAAGAGCCAGGTGGTGTGCTGGTAAATGCCTAACCACCAGCTTTGGGGGAGGGAAGGAGGGGGAGAAAGCTCAGATTGGTACCATTTTTCAATGTCTGTAATGTAAATACTCTTACCATGGCTGATTTTAGGCAATCAAATGTGAAATCATTGAATGTGAAGTTGGGAGGAGAAGCACACAGCTCCCACCAGCCAGCGTGAGGCAGCCCCAGCATCCCACTGCCTTCAGTCCACACCCGCTGGTGTCACTGCTGAGAAATAAACATATTGGGTTAAACCTCTGAGATTTGGGTGGTGTTTGTTGTAGCAACTAGGTAGTGTTATAATAACTAATATCATTCAGTACCTAGGAAAATAGGAGAAGTAATCTACTTCCTTTTACTGTAGCTGTTATATCAAAACTTGACAATGTACTAGAGGATAGAAAATATGAATATTCCTTTGTAAATGAAGTCTTACATAAATTTACACATTCTTAAACAAAATCCAATTATCAAACAACAAACAAATATTTGTGTGCAAGTTGAATTTATTGTAAGAATTAAAGAATAGTTTAGGGTTACAAACCCCATTCACAATTTATCACAGGAGGTTCAAGGAGAAAATTATATGAGAATAATTGTAGATCCTGAAAAAGCAACACTCACTCTTCATGTTAAGAAAAAACAAAACAAAAACTCTACTAAGAATAAGTGGGTATTTCCGTAACATGAGAGAGAATATGGATACTAACCTAATAGTCAATGTCATAATTCATGCTTAAATGAGAATTCAGAAACAAGACAAGGATGTCTATTCTTTCTTATTTTATTTAACATTGCTCTGAAGTCCCAGCTGTGCAAGTCAGACAAGAAATAGAAATTAACATAAAACTTCTTCAGAAGAAAAAAGAAAATTCTTTGAACTTACAATTGTGCATCCAGAAAACCCTAAGATTAATGGAAAACCTATTAGAACAAACATATATGGGAGAAAGCACAAATAACTGTTACATCTTGCCCTGCAACCTTCAGGCCTGGAATGGAATTTAAGGACGCAAGATGCTTCTACATAAGCCTGCTAAGCATGCAGCGGGCGACCAGAATTACAGTGTGAAGAGAGGCCTTTGACTCACTGTGCGCTCTCTCTCTCTCTCTCTCTCTCTCTCTCTCTGTCTCACACACGCACACACACACGCACGCACGCACGCACACACACACACACAGCTCTTGGGCATCTGCTAGATAGGAGGAGAATAAAATTTTCTACTGTTTCCTCTTGCATAAAGAATAGTGGAGGTGGATACCTGCCTGAACATTTGTATTTAATTGGAGATTTTTTTATTTTTGTCTTTTTGTCTTTTTTTTCGTGACCGGCAACGGATCGCAACCCTCAGTGTCGCGCCTGTACCGGACCAGGACCGGCAACGGGATCGCAACCCTTGGTGTTGCCCCCGCTCCTCGCTCAGCTAGTGAGCAGCCGGTCTGTATGTGGGATCTGAACCCTTGGCGGGAGCGCCACCACGCTTCCCAAGCGGCGCACTATAGCAGTGCGCCACCGGGCCGGCCCAAATTGGAGATATTTTAAAGAAATTTTTAAAAAGCTAATTTTGAAGCTTCCTCTGGATTTTTCCAATTTTAGGACAGAGCCCTTTTTGGTTTAGAGACCAGTCTGGTGAGCATGAGACCAGGGTGGAGGGCGTCGACCGTGCTGGGGTGGCAGCAGCAGGCCAGACCTGGCGGGCTTGGTGGGGAGG
>NW_007729882.1:71893-73348 GCF_000696425.1 Galeopterus variegatus
GGAGCGCCACCACGCTTCCCAAGCGGCGCACTATAGCAGTGCGCCACCGGGCCGGCCCAAATTGGATATATTTTAAAGAAATTTTTAAAAAGCTAATTTTGAAGCTTCCTCTGGATTTTTCCAATTTTAGGACAGAGCCCTTTTTGGTTTAGAGACCAGTCTGGTGAGCATGAGACCAGGGTGGAGGGCGTCGACCGTGCTGGGGTGGCAGCAGCAGGCCAGGCCTGGCGGGCTTGGTGGGGAGGACGTGCTAAGCTGTTCCTCTGCACGGTCGGCTCAAGGCTCTGCCTTTGCACCTGCAGTTCACTCACCAAAGGATTCCAGTCTGGTTTCCTCCCCAAGGGCATCTCTGATCCTGCCCTTGTCCAAACTAACAGCTAGTTTCATATTTGGAAATCCAGCACTTCCTCTCCGGCCCCTGCACATGACTCCGGCATGGCCCCCAGACACAGTACCTGGTCTGGGAAGTGTGTGGAGTTATGGGTAAAATAGAAATTATACAAAATAATGCATTAAAAAGGAAATGGCATTATATGAAGGTACTTCAAAAAGTTCATGGAAATATTAGCATTATCTTTTAATTTTTTAAATTTTTCCATGAACTTTTTGAAGGACCCTTGGATGTAGATCATACGCTCAGGGAGTGATTTGAAATAATACTAGACTTGAGACTGGCAGATCTCATTTTATAAAAGGTGTACTCTAAGTAGAGTTTGATTTAAATTATGATGATGCTAATTAGTAATAGTGTCCCTCGGGGGGTGGCTTGTGTTCTTGTGTGCATGAGAGAGAGCGACAGGGACAGGGAGAACAGGGTCTCACCTCACCATGCTCTGGTCTGCATCAGCATGAGGATGACAAGTAGCAGGTGGGTTCAAGGAAGCTTCTGGGAGGGAAGGTGGCGATTCCGAGCTGCCTCACATTGTCTAGCCAAATGAACCTAACGTCAAAAGATCAGCTCTCTTTTGTGCTGCCACAGATTTGAGTTCTCGTAATGCTCAGGGGACACAGATGGTGCCCTTCCCTGAACCCTCCATCACAAGCAAACCACCTCCATCAGGGATGCTCTCAAGTTCCTGCGGCAGCTGTTGCCCTAGTCTGCACCTTTTCCCTGCCTTCTTCCTTCAAAGCCCAGCAGTACATTTTCTTATTAAGTTAAAAAATTCACCCAGAAACCATTCATGGTGGCCCCATGGGGCCACTTTAGGGCTCAGGAGGCTCAGGGTTCTCGGCGCCCTTCCACACAGTCAGTTTGTGAAGGTTCTATGCTGGGCACTGTGAGGAAACCAAAGCAGTGAGGTGTGATCCCAGTCCTGAGGGAGCCAGGCCACATCTGTAGGAAGGAGACTAGCACAAAGGGCAGCGCCAACAAAACTTCAGGGACCCTGAGCGTTGGCACATGGAGAGGGAAGGTGGGGCTTGAGCTGGACTCCAGGGCTGTGCAGGACATGGGAG
>NW_007729882.1:74053-79954 GCF_000696425.1 Galeopterus variegatus
CCAACAAAACTTCAGGGACCCTGAGCGTTGGCACATGGAGAGGGAAGGTGGGGCTTGAGCTGGACTCCAGGGCTGTGCAGGACATGGGAGGTGGTGAGGAAGGAGGAGGGGTCCAGGGGACGAGCATGGGGGCTGTGCTGACTACTGCTTCCTTTGGGGGAAGTCCCCAACTCTCCAAAAGTCTCCTCTCTGCATCACCTTAGCCACATGGAGCAGCCCTTGTTCCCTGGAGAGAAGGCTCATGTCTGACCCCATGCAAGATTCAAATCTCAGCACTTGTGGAATTATGGATGGTGTAAGTCCAGGGGTAGCCTGTAGCTGGGCTCTTAACTGTGGTAAAACTGGACCTCTCTCTCTGTTACTTTGTTTTTTCTCTCATCATCTCTCCTGGCATGACTTCTGCCTGGTACTCTGTATAACATTGTTGTGGTTAAAGTCACACATGTTGTGTCAGAACCAACCAGAAGCACCTTCTGTGTGTCCCTGCTCCGGATCACCAGCTGTGGTCTCGCAAGCTTAGGTGTTGGATGGGATTAGAAACTGTAAATCAAAAGATAAGGCTGCAAATAATTACCCACTGACATAGCACGGGTAATGACCAATCAGAATGGACCCCAGCTAGGACTGAGACATGCTGGCTGCATGTCAGACCTGCCAGGTCAGACACAGCAGAGCCCCAGCTTCCACCCGTGCCAGCAGACACCGAGCAAGCACAGGTGCTGGCTGTTTGGGATGCCATGTCTGCACATCGCATCCGCACCATCAGGGACCACCTTCCCCAGAGAACATTGGAATGGACACCTGCTACCCTCCTGCAGCTAATTCTTTGTCTGCAGCCTCCCTGTTGGTCTAGACATCTCAACATGCAGTTCACACTCCACTCTGCATGCAACTCCCCTGCCTGGCACAGTGGGAGCTGTTGAAACTCTTCCCCTCGCTTCTCTCACTTGCTGGATACTCCAGCCCCCATTTCCATCGTCTCCACCTCATCTCCACAGGCAGGTCCACTTACAGTGACTGTCATCCCCAGAGGCCTAATTCCAACATATCCCCACTGTGGCCACTCCCCACTTCTGTTCACTATCCTTACTTAAGTGCATGTGTGTCAGGAACTGGGGTGATTGGCTCTTGGGTTTTTTGTGATCCTAACAGTTTAGCAATCGCCATAAAGGGTTCACACTCTAAAGCCATCATCTCAGGCATCCCACCCACTCCCCCTTGCCCTGTGACTGCTGGCACACTGTGAGACTCCACCCTCCACAAAGAGCAGTCTTTCCTAATTAAACATCTTCTTGTGAGGATGCAATAACCAAGTTAGTCTGAACAATTGCTTAACAGGGATGAGAAAACACCTTTTGGCTAATCTAGGTTCTGAGCTGAAATCGCACAGTGTCATGTTGAAGTTAATTTACAGCTGGCTGAAGACTACATCCAGGTTCCAGGAACAGTGTTTTTAAATACCTGCAAAAAAAGTTCATAAGGCTTCTCGAACATCAAATAAGTCTTATGACACAAGGTTCTGATGAGTTATTATAATTGTAAGTAAACCAGAAACATATGGATTAAATTTCCTCTTATAATATGCTAGACCTCAGGGGAAGAGTTTGAGAGACCTACAGAGTGCATGAAGGTGGGAGAAGCCATGATGAGAGAAAGAAAAAACCTCTCCAAACACTTCAAATCCCAGTCTCTTCCAGGCTGGAGCTGCTGAGTGCACAGAGCAGGAGCTGGCAAAAGCCACAGCTATGTCCTTTGGATGAAGTTGCTTGGAGGGTGCAGGGGAGAAGAGGGCCTTGGTGGCCCTCAGGCTAGCAATACCAGTAATAAGGTTCCTGTGGACACACATAGGACTGAGGAGCCACAACAACTGAAAAAAAGGAGCCACTCAAAGGCCGAAAATCTACAACTCCTAGAAGGACTGGAAGTCCCCTGGGCTACCAAGCCAGAAAGTGGGAAGGCCTGGGGTCCTCAGCCATGGCCCCAACACCCGCAACCAGTCCCAAGGGTGGGGGTCTTGGGCCTTGGTCACACACCCCCAATATGAGCAACCAGCCCATTGACAACCACCGAGCCACTACAGGAAGTGCCCCAGGGTCTCTTGAACCAGGGAAGTGGGGGGCCTTGGACCTCAGTCACATCCTCCCAGCATGAACAACCAGCCCAGCAACAACCACCTAGCTGCCACAGGAAGTGCCCTGGGCTCCCCTGAGCTGGGGCGATAGGGGGGCTGAGAGTCTTGGCCATGCCCCCTGACATGCACAATTAGCCCAGCGACTACCACTAAAGCTGCTGCAAGAAGTGTCCCAGGTGCTCCTGAACTGGCGTGGTGAGGGGCCTCGGGCCTTGGCCATGCCCCCACAACGCGTATAACCAGCCCAGCGATGACCACCAAGCCCCAGCAAGAAGGGCCCCAGGTTCCCAAGCTGAGTTGGTGGGAGGCAAGGGCTTTTGCCACACACCCCTGAGATCTGCACCCAGCCTAGCAATGACCGAGCCATCGCTGGAAGTCCCCAGTCTCCCCTGTGGGAATGAGGGGGGTGCCACAGGCCTCTGGTGCCAGAGGAGAAAGATAATTGTGGAACAGAGGCAGCTGACTTTGTAGAAGCATTAGGGGAGTAGAAGCCCCATACTCCCCAGCTCCCAAACATTTCCCCTCACCTGCCAGGTGCGAGAAAGCATCAGCCTTTGTTTGAAAGGGGCACTGGCACCTAGAGGTGGGTTGGGCGTCCAGATGTGGGCTTAAACACACTTACGCTTAAGCATAAGTTCTAGACAGGATTTGAATAGGGCAATGGATTTGGATTACCTGCAGACTTCTGCCTTGGAAAGCAGGCAGAAAAATAGAATTTGGGCAACGAAGAATGTAAAAAATGAACATCAGATATAAAATACGGAAAACGTTTTGTTTTCAATCTTCTCTCCAATCTTAAAACCAAATGCAATTTGTTGGAAGCAATGAGATTTATTGGGCAGATGAAACCGTTAGATTTGATGGGAGACATTGGCACCAAAGGGGTTTGCCCAAGAGAAAGAGAAACAAGAGNGCCACTCCCCACTTCTGTTCACTATCCTTACTTAAGTGCATGTGTGTCAGGAACTGGGGTGATTGGCTCTTGGGTTTTTTGTGATCCTAACAGTTTAGCAATCGCCATAAAGGGTTCACACTCTAAAGCCATCATCTCAGGCATCCCACCCACTCCCCCTTGCCCTGTGACTGCTGGCACACTGTGAGACTCCACCCTCCACAAAGAGCAGTCTTTCCTAATTAAACATCTTCTTGTGAGGATGCAATAACCAAGTTAGTCTGAACAATTGCTTAACAGGGATGAGAAAATACCTTTTGGCTAATCTAGGTTCTGAGCAGAAATCGCACAGTGTCATGTTGAAGTTAATTTACAGCTGGCTGAAGACTACATCCAGGTTCCAGGAACAGTGTTTTTAAATACCTGCAAAAAAAGTTCATAAGGCTTCTCGAACATCAAATAAGTCTTATGACACAAGGTTCTGATGAGTTATTATAATTGTAAGTAAACCAGAAACATATGGATTAAATTTCCTCTTATAATATGCTAGACCTCAGGGGAAGAGTTTGAGAGACCTACAGAGTGCATGAAGGTGGGAGAAGCCATGATGAGAGAAAGAAAAAACCTCTCCAACCACTTCAAATCCCAGTCGCTTCCAGGCTGGAGCTGCTGAGTGCACAGAGCAGGAGCTGGCAAAAGCCACAGCTATGTCCTTTGGATGAAGTTGCTTGGAGGGTGCAGGGGAGAAGAGGGCCTTGGTGGCCCTCAGGCTAGCAATACCAGTAATAAGGTTCCTGTGGACACACATAGGACTGAGGAGCCACAACAACTGAAAAAAAGGAGCCACTCAAAGGCCGAAAATCTACAACTCCTAGAAGGACTGGAAGTCCCCTGGGCTACCAAGCCAGAAAGTGGGAAGGCCTGGGGTCCTCAGCCATGGCCCCAACACCCGCAACCAGTCCCAAGGGTGGGGGTCTTGGGCCTTGGTCACACACCCCCAATATGAGCAACCAGCCCAGTGACAACCACCTAGCTGCCAAAGGAAGTGCCCCAGGGTCTCTTGAACCAGGGCAGTGGGGGGCCTTGGACCTCAGTCACATCCCCCCAGCATGAACAACCAGCCCAGCAACAACCACCTAGCTGCCACAGGAAGTGCCCTGGGCTCCCCTGAGCTGGGGCGATAGGGGGGCTGAGAGTCTTGGCCATGCCCCCTGACATGCACAATTAGCCCAGCGACTACCACTAAAGCTGCTGCAAGAAGTGTCCCAGGTGCTCCTGAACTGGCGTGGTGAGGGGCCTCGGGCCTTGGCCATGCCCCCATCTCGAACATCAAATAAGTCTTATGACACAAGGTTCTGATGAGTTATTATAATTGTAAGTAAACCAGAAACATATGGATTAAATTTCCTCTTATAATATGCTAGAGCTCAGGGGAAGAGTTTGAGAGACCTACAGAGTGCATGAAGGTGGGAGAAGCCATGATGAGAGAAAGAAAAAACCTCTCCAACCACTTCAAATCCCAGTCGCTTCCAGGCTGGAGCTGCTGAGTGCACAGAGCAGGAGCTGGCAAAAGCCACAGCTATGTCCTTTGGATGAAGTTGCTTGGAGGGTGCAGGGAAGAAGAGGGCCTTGGTGGCCCTCAGGCTAGCAATACCAGTAATAAGGTTCCTGTGGACCCACATAGGACTGAGGAGCCATGACAACTGAAAAAAGGGAGCCACTCAAAGGCCGAAAATCTATAACTCCTAGAAGGACTGGAAGTCCCCTGGGCTACCAAGTCAGAAAGTGGGAAGGCCTGGGGTCCTCAGCCATGGCCCCAACACCCGCAACCAGTCCCAAGGGTGGGGGTCTTGGGCCTTGGTCACACACCCCCAATATGAGCAACCAGCCCAGTGACAACCACCTAGCTGCCAAAGGAAGTGCCCCAGGGTCTCTTGAACCAGGGCAGTGGGGGGCCTTGGACCTCAGTCACATCCCCCCAGCATGAACAACCAGCCCAGCAACAACCACCTAGCTGCCACAGGAAGTGCCGTGGGCCCCCCTGAGCTGGGGTGATAGGGGGCTGAGAGTCTTGGCCATGCCCCCTGACATGCACAATTAGCCCAGCGACGACCACTAAAGCTGCTGCAAGAAGTGTCCCAGGTGCTCCTGAACTGGCGTGGTGAGGGGCCTCGGGCCTTGGCCATGCCCCCATGACGCGTATAACCAGCCCAGCGATGACTACCAAGCCCCAGCAAGAAGGGCCCCAGGTTCCCAAGCTGAGTTGGTGGGAGGCAAGGGCTTTTGCCACATACCCCTGAGATCTGCACCCAGCCTAGCAATGACCGAGCCATAGCTGGAAGTCCCCAGTCTCCCCTGTGTGAATGAGGGGGGTGCCACAGGCCTCTGGTGGCAGAGGAGAAAGATAATTGTGGAACAGAGGCAGCTGACTTTGTAGAAGCATTAGGGGAGTAGAAGCCCCATCCTCCCCAGCTCCCAGACATTTTCCCTCACCTGCCAGGTGTGAGAAAGCATCAGCCTTTGTTTGAAAGGGGCACTGGCACCTAGAGGTGGGTTGGGCATCCAGATGTGGGCTTAAGCACACTTGCGCTTAAGCATAAGTTCTAGACAGGATTTGAATAGGGCAATGGATTTGGATTACCTGCAGACTTCTGCCTTGGAAAGCAGGCAGAAAAATAGAATTTAGGCAACGAAGAATATAAAAAATGAACATCAGATATAAAATATGGAAAACATTTTGTTTTCAATCTTCTCTCCAATCTTAAAACCAAATGCAATTTGTTGGAAGCAATGAGATTTATTGGGCAGATGAAACCATTAGATTTGATGGGAGACATTGGCACCAAAGGGGTTTGCCCAAGAGAAAGAGAAACAAGAG
>NW_007729882.1:81394-82163 GCF_000696425.1 Galeopterus variegatus
AAAAAAAAAAAAAAAAAAAAAAAAAAAAATAGGCGACATCTTTTGGGGCAAAATAGATCTGAGCACATATAAGAGTTGTAACTATTTTTGCAGAAAATAAATACTCTCCTTTCTGTGTTCTCTAGAAGGCGTGGCAGTTGTCATTTACCTCACACTCCCACATGCATTCTTGACCCTCCTGTAACCCTTCTTAGTTTGTTGGAATAACAGCCAGTGTCCTTGAATACATTTCACTCTTGAAAAATGTCTGAGTTATAAATCTCTAGTATTTCACATTTGGGTGAAATTACACTGGAGAAATTGTCACCTATCTGATGTCAGCTCCTCATGGCTTCAAAGTCCCCTGCACCTGTTGGACATTTAAAGGAAGCCTGGGAGTCCCAGGGATTCTCAACCCCAACTGAGCTCAGCAGACCTCAGGTTGATCAACTTTTGACGTGATCTCAGCTGGAAAGCACTGGGTCTGGAGAGGAGAGGCTGGGGAATGGGCTCACCTACCTGAGTCCTCCTCATGGTCAAGGGGACAGAACCATGGTGAACTTCTGCTTTCTTTGAAGACAGCTACGTGCCGGCTCTGTCTTTAGAACTCCTCTCTCTGCTCACCTAAATGAAGTAACATTGGAGACAGGCAACTTGAAGAGATTAGTCTATGCAGATTTGCAGCTCTTGGAATTCAGGAGAGGAGCAGCGTTTGTTTCCCTGTCCAGCAAGCGGAAGCAGGGGGGATTCTCCCTGGCTAGTTGGATATGTGGAAGAAGAAATAAAATGC
>NW_007729882.1:83871-85071 GCF_000696425.1 Galeopterus variegatus
CGTAGCCCTTTAGGCCACCCTATGCCAACTCCAGTTCTGGCAGGTTTCCACTCCACCTGAAGGATTTTCTGCCTTGCTGTATTTTGAAGGATAGATAGAGGTTTATCAAACAAGCAAACAAATACTGACATAGTCCTTGTGATTGGAGGGAAGCACATGGCCAGAGGAGGGGAGGAGTAGATCGGGAGGCCACATGTCCCAGGAGCAGCAGGCTGGCACTTCTCAGGTGCACAGGGCGGGAAGGTGGGGGGAGGCTGAGGGGCAGCAGGTGCCAGTTCATGGTGGATGAAAGGAATCCCCGCATTAAAGGTCAGAGGTCATCACCTACTGGACTGCTGCTTAAAGAAGACCAGCCTGACCACATCCTGGGCAACAGTTGGTGGCTTATTCAGATTTTCTGGGGTCTGAAGATTATACAGTTTGGGAAGCCCTCTGTAAGCCAGAGAATTCAAAACTAAGNCAGACTTCTCAACAGAAACTCTACAGGCCAGAAGAAAATGGGATGATATATTCAAAACACTTAAAGAAAAAATCTGCCAGCTAATAATACTATGTCGAGCAAGCCTGTCCTTCAAGAATGAGGGGAAAGTAGTCTATCTTCTAGACCACTAGTTCACCATCACACGAGCAGCCTTACAAGAAATCCTCAAGGGAATCCTGCATCTGGAATCCAGAAAATGATAATCACTAGAACAAATACACAAGAAAGAACAAAAGCCACTGGTAGAACAAAAATGCAAATGAGAAAGAAATATAAACTAAATCTTACCACCACGAAAAGCCATAGTGACAATGTAATAATACCCCTACTTTATTTCTGATTTGATTAATTTTGGTCTTCTCTCTTTCTTCTAGGTCAGTATAGATAAAGGTTTGCAAATTTTGTTGATGTTTTAAAGAATCAACTTTTGGTTTTGTTGATTTTCTCTATTGTTTTTTTATTTTTTATTTTTTATTTTATTTTATTTTTTGACCTGTAAGGGGATCGCAACCCTCAGCACGGTGTGGTCTGCACCATGCTCAGCCAGTGAGCGCACCAGCCATCCCTATATAGGATCCAAACCTGTGGCCTCGGGGCTACCAGTGCCTCACTCTCCCAGTGAGCCATGGGGCTGGCCCCTTTTAAATTCCCTATAACATATATTTCTGTTGTAATCTATGTCATTTCCTACTTATATTTGCTTTTGGTTTAGTTTGCTC
>NW_007729882.1:86141-87654 GCF_000696425.1 Galeopterus variegatus
CAGTTTTTTGTAAAAATTATAAGCCCTACTTTCTACAGAATATTTTGTTATTCATCTGTTAGTTTATGTATTTATTATTTGAACAAATAAATGTGCATAACCTTGTTGTTTTAAAAAATAAATAAAAAGTAATAGTAAAACAATTTTACATATCTGATTTTGAAAGAATTTTTCATATTCCAGCCTCCTGCTCTGTACATTTTAGACTTTGGTACCTTGACTCTGCATAATGTCTGGTGTCAGATGCTGCACACATTTGTATTGTGGCAAGACCACCGGCCAGCAGCTTCCTGTCACGGGGCTGGGTGCGTCTGTGCAGCACACCAGAGCAATGTTCCTAGAAGACATTCCTACCTACACCAGGACGGGTAGCAATAACTTGACTGCATGTGGAAACAAAGGCCAACCACAAAAATATCCCCCACTACACCCGAGCTAAATGTATTCCCAGCTCAACTTCCCTGTAGCTTTGCCTGTAACGAAGCTAACACCCCAGCAGTGGGACCACAGAGGGGAAGTTGAAACAGAAAGAGAAAATAGTCTTAACCAACTACAGCTAAATATATCCAACTTTTAATATATTTTACAAAAATACATGACCATGTGAACACACTGCTAGGGCTCCTCCCAGCTCTTAGAAGGGGCCTGTGCAAGTGAGAGGCCCTGGAACTGAAGTTTATTAGTTTATTAGCCACAAAGTGATCCTTTTCCAAGGATCCACAGATGGGGTGGTCTGATTGTAGCTGAGCACACTGATGTTGAGTAATAGCTGAAATAGTAAATGGCTGAAGGCAGAAGCAGTGCCATTGCGCTGAAAAGGATAGATTTGGACAGTGATTAGCAGGTAGAGTCAGGATGATTTGGCAATGACTAGACATGCAAGAGGACAGAGGGAAGAGTGTGGCGCCATCTAGGCTGGCACTGGCCCATCTTGATTTATTAAAAAGTGAAGTGCGGGTACTGGGCACAGTGCGTGCTCTTGAACCAAGGGGCACGTGTGCAGGGCTCTGAACCTGTGCTGACTGCTCGCCCCAGCAGCCCTGGCCAGCCCCAGCCATGCACGTCTGTTTCTTGGGTTACTCAGTGTGGGATCTTTCTCTTTGGTCTTATGAATGAGGCCACCCAGTGAGATGTGTCTAGATAGTTTGCCTCCCACGACACACCCATCCGTGGGCTCTTTTTGATCCAAGATATACTTTTTCCACACCCTGGCCAAAGCCCAGTCCCACACAGAGATGGAAGATGAACGTAATTTAATTTGAAGGGACAAACTGAGCGTAATTCAGGCTTTAAATTTTGAAAATATATCTTTTTGGCCTGATTTCCCACTCTGGAGCCCCAGATCAGTGAAAACACAAGCTGGATGCACAAAGGAAGGAGAAAACAGGCCAGCCAGCCCACAGACAAGACCCTGGTTCCCTGGAGGAAGAAGAAAAGCCACTGCAGGATACCTGTGCTGAGAACACAAAAGCCGGTGACAGAGGAAGCCCTGCCGAAAATCTGAGCCCGGCAG
>NW_007729882.1:88526-111400 GCF_000696425.1 Galeopterus variegatus
GAAGCATGGAGTAAGAGTGAGGTGAGAGGGGTGCTGTGGTCCACCACGAGCCAGGCCACATAGTGGTCGCTTGTCAGACAAGGTCTGACTTAAGTCTCACCACAGCCCTGGGAGGTGGTCGTCCCATCAGCGTGAACAGAGGCTGGGGACCTTCAGTAATGCACCTGGATCACTTAGTGAGATGGCTCCTTTCATGTGCCAGGATGGCTAGGCCACAGCACCCAGGTATTTGGTCAGACACCAATCTAGATGAAAGTATTTTTTTAGATGTGAATAACTTTTAAATCAGGAGACTGGTAGGGATTACTCCCCACGGGCACTCGATCTTTGCACAGATCTTACAGCAAACATGCTCCTTTCACAGGAAGTCTCTGCTGCTTCCCAAATAATCCCAAAAGGAGACCTGCTGGAGGTCCCATGATGAATAAAACTGCTGAGAGGAACGGAAAAAGCTGAAGAAGGATTTGTAAACCCAAAATACCATATGTGGAGTCAGAACATTTTATTTATACCTTTGCCTGATACTTTGCCCACGTTTGCAAAATTATAGAAGAAATATATGGCCGCCTGCTGGCCCAGAATTCTCTCAGGCAGTCCCGCCTGCAGGGAGCGCCGCTGACCCTGGGCCAAACGTCGTTCTGCAGCACAAAATTCCTTTTCAAGTTGAAAGGAAAAGTAACAGAGAGTAGAATTTAAAATAGTAAACAGAGTCCCATATATTTTGTTTCTATTTCAGTCTACAAATAAAAATAAGCGTAAATGGTCTCTTTTGGCATAAGATTATAGGTTAAAAAATAAATCCACAAAATATTATATAAGAATAAGATAAGAATAATTAAGAACAATACATTTTCTTTTAGAAACCTTGATGGATAACCATTAAGATGTTTTGAGGGTTGTGCTCGGGCCACACACAGGATGGGCAATATTTTTTCTTTCTTTTTTTCCCTCCGAAGAGAAAACTCTGCCAGCAGATTTCTTTCAGCTTTGAGCTGCAACACCAGCTCTCCCCTGGGTCCCAGCCTGCTGGCCTGCCCTGCAGATTTCAGACTTGCCAGCCTCCACAATCACGTGGAAGCCAATTGCTTGACATAAATCTCAATCTCAATGTCGCTCAGTTGGTAGTTAGATAGATCAATCTGTATATATCCCATTTATATGTATCTTATATGTACAAGTATATATCACACGTGTGTGTATATATATCATATACATAATAGATATATATATATACATATATCGTGTGTGTGTGTGTGTGTGTGTGCGAGCGCACAGAGACACATTTATATACATATATGTTCTATTCATTCCGCACCACTACTAGACCCAGAACTCAAGTAGACTTTGGTCTGATTCCAGGGCTCATGCACTTTTCCTGACATCTGGACTTACGATGATTGCCAGAGACTTATCAGCACTGCATTTAATCCACTCTCTCACTCATTCAGGAAATATTTATAAACTATCTATTATGTGTTTATCCCTGTACTAGATTCTAGAAATCCAACAGAACAATATGAATGTGCCCCCTGCCCTTGGAGAGCTTAGGAATGGCTGGAGGTAAACACACAAGTACAAGGGACAGTGGGGGGGTGGTGGTAGTGGGAGAATTAGGAAAGTCCCCCAGAGAAAGGAGATGACTGAGTTAAGGCCTGGAGAATGAATCTGAATTAGGCAAATAAGATAGAGGAAAATTATTCAGGCAGAAGGAACTGTGCATGCAGGATTCAAAGGTGAGAGGGAAACTGAGGCAGCCATGTATGCTGAGGTGGAGGCCCAGCTGAGAGGCAGGGAGGACCTGAGGTGAGCACTGCAGTGCTCCTGTCACCTGGTGAGGCTTTGCACTGTGCCCTGGAGGCAAGAGGGAAACTTGGAAGTGCTTTTTGTAGGATTCCAGCTAAAGATGACTGAGGCTGAGGTGAGGTGAAGGTGGGAGGCCAGGGATAGAAGTGGAGGCCTGGACGCCAGTGAGATGGTGGTGATCATGGGCGGTGGTAAGCCTGGTCACATCTGGTGACTGGATTCTGAGCTTGGGGCAGGGGAGGAGTCACAGAGAAGGAGAGGCCATGTGCAGGATAAGGACGTACTGAAATGTGGCCTTGTTGAGGTGGGGATTTCTGTGTGGACCAGAAGTGGGCTGTCCACACCCCCCCCATTCTGTTTCCATCTCCACCCCTCTGCACCTCTCCCTCCTGCTCACGTGGCCGGGCCATCTACTCTCCTCTGGCCTAGGGACAATCAGGGCTGTGACTACATACCAAGTCTTAAACCTCCACCTATGAAATGGAAATGAACTCTTGCCCCAAATCTTCAGCTTTTGCTCTTGCCAAAGATTTATTCAGCTGGGGACATATATATTGCACAGAAATACATACGTGGGATCTTGTTGACCTCAATATGACCAAGGGGGCACCCTGAGCACACCCAGGTCCTTCCCAGTGTGTGGCTAAAGACCTGGAATAAAACCCAGCCACTTGCAGCAGGGGTGTGTTATATGGCCCCAGTACAGCCCTGCAAGCTCCAGAGGCTGAGGAGTATTCTGGAACCCATCCCCTGCAGCTCCCTTTGGCCTCTGCTCTGACCCACCACAGAGCAGGGAGCTTCATACCCTGGAATCTGCATTATGTTCCCAGAACCTCCAGGGTCAGGCCTGACCACTGCTTTGGGGACCACTGAGTGCATGCAGCTTCATAAAGGGTGACAGATCATGCGAAACCCCGGCCGCCTCTACCAGGGTGCTTTTGGCGATGGCCGAGGGGAAGCTGCTGCTGCAGGCGAGGAGTGAAAAGCTCCAGCTCCCTGGGGCGATGTGTAATCAGCTTCCTCAGGGACCCCAAACACGGCAGTTTGTACCTTCTTGGGGTGCTCTCTGTTGACATGTCCAGCCTGGGCCGCTTTGCAGGGTGCTGTTTCCTCTTAAGTCACCAAGTGCAGTGTGTGTGTTTACAAAATAGAAAGTAAGAAAAGAGTAGAGAGAAGGAGAAAATAACTTTTTCCTCTTCATTCTCTACTTTAAATCTCAGCACTGCATTCAGAGAGCTTCCAAGACAGAATTAAAGGCAGGCAGCAACGTCATCTTTTTCTGATCACAAAACACTTTGAACAGAACAGTTCCCACTCGCAGGTGCAGATCCTACGTTGCTCCTGGTGTGTTTGCTTAGCTTCTAGGCGGGGCCCTCGTCTTCCCTGGCTCTGGCTCCTTGGCAAAGACTTCTCATTCAGCACAACTCTGGGAACAACTTCCACCCAGGAATGGGTGCTGCAGAGCAGGCCTCTTCCTTGGTCTCTAGGATGGGGCAGTTTTGGGGGTAAGCAGAGCCCAGAAACGGCCTCGCAGGTCACGATGATTCTCGGTGGCCTGGCCAGCTGTCTGTCTCCAGCTCGAGAACTGGGTGGGGTGTTAATCATCCAAAGGCCCCTCCACTTTGGCTCACTGACCCTGCAGGCCACCTGCATTCTCTGCTGCCACAGCTCCTGCCTCACCCCTTGACCAGGCAACCTGGAAAATGCTTTCATTCCAGCAGGAGACCAGACTTGGTTACTTCCTCTGCTCTTCCTGTGGCTCAGACAAAGTGTGAGGCTGGAAGACAGAGAGGGGGAAGCTAGAAATGTGACCAGGTCCTTACAAGGGATTCTTTGATTTCAAGAGACAGAAACCCTCTCCATTTACCCCCACCATAACAGGGGCACTTTTCCTCCATGGAGGCTGAATATCAGGGGACTGACTTTGTTTCCCTGTTCACACGCTACAGTCAGGTGTGCAGCCCATCTCTAGCAACTACACAGGAAATTACATGATTCATTTTATGCAGTAGCCTCACTTCTGGATTAATCTTTCTCTCCTATTTTTATCTCCCCTTTTCTTTATTTCTTCACTTGTCTTAACTTAATTTTTTCTTGCTGCTTTGGGTCCTTTTTGTTTCTCCAGAGTCTTCTTGGCATAAGGCTGGAAATCAGCCACCAAGTTAACTGTCCCCAGTCTGGTCTGCTGCCCTGCCCCAGCCTTCCATGGAGCCCTGCAAGATCAGGCTCCCCAACCTCACTCCTCCATACTCAAGGAAGCAGATCATATTTGGAAAGACAAAGTTTAGGCCTGGAGCTGATTGGCCCTGGAATGCGACTTTGAGCTTGAAACCTCTAATCAGGTTCTCACAGGCTACATACGGAGAGAGCTGTAGACCTGGTGGGTCACTAACCATGCCCTCTGACACGCTGCTCACCTGTAGACTCCAACGTCTTCATCTATGACATGGAGCTTCAGACATCAACCTCTCAAGTCTGATGAGAGCAGAGGCCACATCTCTCCTGACCGTGCCCCACCTACAGGGCCCCTTCTCACCCCTTGTCCACTCGTGCTTCAAGGTCAGGCTGGTACCCTAACCAAGAGTAAATTAAAGTATCTACATAGGGCTTTACAGTGTACAAAGCACCTCAGATACACAATCCCTTGGTTGTCACTGGATCTTCTCAGTCAATCCAGACAGCTGGACAGATTTAAGAAAACTTCTTCATGAATCCCAAATACCCCACACTATCTGGGGTCCCTTCCTTTCTTTAGTGCTCTCTATGGATGCTTGTCTTGTTTCTCCAACTGTATTCAAAATGTTTTTTAAGGGCCGACCCTGTGGCTCACTTGGGAGAGTGCAGTGCTGGGAGCGCAGCGGCACTCCCACCGCAGGTTTGGATCCTATATAGGGATGGCTGGTGCGCTCGGTGCGGGCGACACCAAGCCAAGGGTTGCGATCCCCTTACTGGTCACAAAAAGAAAAAAAAAATGTTTTTTAAGTAAAGATCGTATCATTTATTATCTTTCCCATGCCACAGCATCTGCATCCAGAAACGTAAGACAAACACAGTTTGCCACATATTTCACACTCAAAACAGAATATTTGGGTCAAGTCCTAAGTCATTTCCATTTCTAATATTGGGACTTGTGGTGATGGTGCAACTCTCCTGAGTATTGATGAAAGGACAAAAAGTCTGTAAGAAGCAAGAAAAGTTTCCTTTATTTGCTTTCTGGAACTTGAGATCGTTGTCATAAAAGCAGTAATTGATTAAATATATGAGTGTCATAGATCACCCATTGTTATAAGTAGCTAAACCAAGAAAACCTGCAGCGCTATTTTCTGGAAAGCCAACTAATCCTCTCTCCTAAGGTTTCTCTACTACATTTCCAGTTTTTTCTCCAGAGAAAAAGCAAAGCAAGTGACAGAATATATTGTTACTTTCTTTTCACAAATGAGGGACTGAGCAAGAAGTGGGCAAGGCATACCAAATGTCTCATGACCAGACAGGGCCAAGTGACATTCTATACCCAAAAGTTTAGACTTTAAATGCAAGGAGACTCCTTCTGAGAAACTCCTGCTATATTCAGAAGTTTACAGCTGGCCAGAGAAAGAAAATGACAGCATTTTCCAGCCAGAACCTGACTGGAGCTGGTGAGCCCTGTGCCCCACATGCGTTCATGGCCACCATGCACAGCCTTTGTATGACGTGGGGACTCCCTGAAGACCAGACGCCACCAACTCACGACAAGGGGTGCTGCAAGCCAGAGAGCAGGGCCCTCTTCCGGTCAGCAGGGGCCCTGCATGTAGCGTGCACATCAGCACACAATGGGCCCGCGGGGAGAAACACCCGTGAGCCAGCCACCAGCAGCACCTCCCTGTTCTACTGGGTCCTCCAGAGTCTGCCACAAGGGAGATGGTAAAGCCAGCAAAGCAAGCTGGTCCTGCACCTCAGCAGCCCCTTCTCTCTGAGGCCCTGGACAGGGTCTCACCTCGATGTACTTCACTTCCATCTCTGATTCCCCCGAGCCAGGCTCAGTGCAAGCAGCAAACATTGAGTGACTTAGGTATTCATTAGCTGGAACACTTGAGCTCCCTCCAGGGACTCGGCAGTGGCCTTCTGGAGCTCATCTCCCATCATCACAGCACAAACCTCCGATGTGGCCCAGACAGAGGGAACTGCAAAGCTGATGGAGAAAAATGTAGCACTAGATTCAAGTGGGAGAAACAATCTTGGGCCAGGGAATTCTCCTTGGATTCTAAAATATTAGCAAAGGATGTGGCACAGAATGGAGAAGGAAACTAGAAATAATTATAGTAATATCTTGCATTTATTGAACACTCGCCTATACCAGATTCTGTGCTTTATAGTGAAGTATTTAATCACCATAAAACTTCTGAGGTGTGTAAGATTATTCTTACCACTTTACAGATAAGAAAACCGGGGGCAGAGAGGCTGAGGCACTTGCTCACAGCTCGTAGCTGGTGGAGCTGGGATTTGAGTGCCACAAGGCTGATGTCAGAGCCGCTTTTCGGTTGTAGACACTGTCCTTCTGTCCATTCTCTAGTCCCTAGATAACAGGACACCCATTTCACTCCAGAACATTGTCTTGTAGAGGAACAGACATTTCTAAGTCTCCTTGACAGCTATATGTGTCTGTACAAATAGGCTCTGCCCTCTGCCATATATGTGGCCAAGTGACGTGGAAACTCCAGGAAGTTTCCCTAACAAGGAGGAGATGTGTCCTTCTTTTTTCTTCTTTCTCCTGTTTGGAACATGAGTGTGACTGCTGGATTTCAAGGATCCATTCTGGACTATGAGACAACCTTGGGAATAACAGAATTGAGAGTTAAGAAGAGCCCAGGGCACGGATGCCATCACAGATCCTCGTTCCCAGCCCTGATTAGTCTACCTTCTAGGCCTTCGCATGGAAATTAACTTTCATCTTATTAAACCATTGCAGTCTGGTCGCTGTCATAAGCTCATGAATCTTTCCTACCTATACACTTTCTAACTAGATCTTAATCCTCACAATTAGGCAGGTGGCATCCATTTTACAGATGGGAAAACAGAGGCATAAGAACTTCCACCCAGGTTGCCAGCTGGAAGTAGCAGAAGTGGGCACTCAGGCCGGGTTGCTGGAGGCAGGAGAACATGCACAGTTGGGGTGAGGCCAGCTGTAGAGGAACCACTGGGGATTTGCCCATCCAGGAGTTCTGGGTGGGTCCTGGGCAGCTGTCCTGGAAACAGCCTCCCCCGTGATTGCAACACAGCTAGAATCACTGCCCTTTTTAGTGTTTAATGGTTGCTGAACAATCCAAGAATAGGGTGAATGGAAAAGTGAGATGAAAGTAAAAAGAATGGGAGCAAGAGAGAGAACCCTGTGAGTCAGACATATTCAGATGATGGGAAGGAGAGAGAGGGGCAAGCCCAGCCCCCGTGGCTCCATCAGTCCCAGAGGAAGGGACAGCTCTGAGTCACTGCAGCAGGGAGGGGCGCCTGGCCAGTTGGGGGATCCAGGCTGGGCAACAACAGCATTCACACACATAGGAAACGTTCTGTGAAGCCCAGAGCCAAGCACAAGTGTGACACACTGTCACAGCTAGTCCTAGGCACGGAGCCACAGACTGCCTTCGGCTTCAGCCCATGATCTCGGTGTGGCTGGGCTCACAGCCGTGGCGCTCCTGTGACCACTGCCGCAGATAACTCCACTCCTGCTGCTTCTGCAGATCTGTGTCCATCATGGTGACCGACATGGAATAACAAAAGGAGTATCTACTTTCCAGTTCCCTTGTCTCAGCAGTGATGGGAGATTAAACGGGTCAGCAATTGTTGGGTTAAAATTACTGAAACCTCATGAATTGAGTCTAACTGCAAGAACATCCAAAGCACAGAACTTTTAAAATGCCATAAGATAGTGCGTTGTCTGTTGTACATTTTCAACTGGGATGATGGTGTTGAGGGACCCAGAATCTTCCACACGCACACCTGCTTCTGAACTGTCCATATCTTCTCTCTGACTCTGTCCCGCTTCACCTCAGAAAGTTCCTGACAGAGATGTGTGCACACAAGATGAGAACGCCATTTGACTCACTCGTGTATTCAGTAAGTGCTGCTTCCGCTCCTATCTGAGCCTATTCTAGGCCTTCGGGTGCTGCAGGGGAAATTTACATTAAACGAAACCCGAGGAAGTCCTCTGTGGCACTGGGCTCGATCCTGCAGAGGTCTCTCAGGTCTCTTTTTCTTATGATAGACTCCTTTTTCCCCTTGGTCCACCATGCAAACATTGATCTGAGAGGTAGGTCTCTCGCAGCAGAGAGCAGAGCTGGTCTGCTCCATCTACCCCAGACTTCTGTACAGCAGAGCAGTTTCCCAGGAGAGCAGCCAGGCCCTCTTGCCACACAAGGACATGGAAGTGAAGGAGAGACAGACGAAGGAAGAAAAAAAGAGAAAGGAGGATGAGGAAAGGGAAAACCAAATGAAATGTCAAAGACCAGAAGGAAGACCCATTAGTCTCCACCCACCTGCTTCAGCTTACCAGCTTTCAGGGTGTGGACTGTGTGGGAACAAAGGGCAAGGCATCAATAGGGACAGGAGTCACCCTCTCCCCTGAGGCCAATGCCACTACCCTTGGATGCTTGGGAGAAAGAATCAACCATTTGTGCACACACTTAATACAATGCTTTATGTATGCAACATTGCACTTGGGGCTAAGAATAAAACCTGGTAAGCCCAGACCTTTACCTCTAGGTGCCCAGTGGACTGTCTTATGAGCCAGGATTTATAGTGCTATCCAATAAGTGCTATACAGAAGTAGATATAGCCTGCAGGAGTACACCCAGAGACCTTAGGAGCCATTTCAGGTAGCCCCTACCACTGCCACAGACACTGCTTCCCTGTGGATGGTATGCCACAAACACCACCACAACCACTGCCACTGCAAGGTCAGCTCACTGCCACAGTAGCAGCCACAACCACCATGCAGGTGGCCATCAACCACTTGACTGCATTGACACAAGGAGAGTCATCAGCAGAGTCCAGGGAAAGAGGTGAGTGAACACAGACCCACAACCCAGTGGCCTACTCCACAGATGGAATTACACTTACACAAGGAATGGCACACCTGGGTGTAGGAGGTAGGTATGCAACCCATGAGACTGCTTTGATCTAGGGAGACACACGTGTGGAACCCCCTGAGAGTACAGAAACCCAAGGTACCCAAATAGAGTAAGAAACAAAATTCTCAACCACCACCAGCCCACCTCCCATCCTGGGGAAGCAATGACCCAGGAAGAACATCTGACTGTAGGAAAGATGAAAGAGAAATCCCACCCAGTGTTACCTGTTCATATTGAAGAGCTCCAGTATACCCCAGCACACCCATCAGGGTCATGGACAATAGCTGGGTTGCCAACAAGCCCACCCAGGGACACCTGCCCCAACCACAGAGTGACAGGATACCCAGGAACTTCTTCCAAGAACTCAAGAGCTCACTCACATCCTTGACAAACCAACACAGTGTCACTAACTTCAGCAAGGAATCACTAAATGCCCCAGTGCCTGGGCCATGGAGACACTCACATGCAACTCCAACACTGAAAATGGCTGAAGTACCCACATGGAGACTACACTACTGTGTCTAGACAGAATCAATACTACAGCCCCCTACTCAGTGGTCAGTATAAAACACATCCACAGGAGGAAGTCTCCCTCCTCAAAGCCCATGCCAGAGTAATAGAAGAAGCAAGTGCTCTACCAGATTATCAGACATCAACATAGAGATATTAGAAACATGTAAAAAACAAGAAATTATGACACCACCAAAGGAATACAGTAATTCTCAAGTACCAGAACCCATGCAGCAGAAAACCCTTGAAATGACTGAAAAGGAATTCCAAGCAACCGTCTTAATGAACCTCAATGAGATACGAGAATTATCAGTGAGACAACACAATGAAATGAGAAAAATGTCCAGAATATGAAGGAGGAAATTTACAAAGAGACTAATACCTTCAAATAAAATGTAAAAGAACTCCTCAAACTCAAGAATTCATTCAATGAAATAAGATATCTACAGAACATTTCATCAAACAACCATATAACATACATTCCTCTCATCAGCACTTGGAACATTCTCCAGGATACACCACATTAGATCACATATCAAGTATCAACAAATTTTAAAAACTGAAATTATTTCATGTATTTTTTTCAAACTGCAATGGATTAAAACTAGAAATCAATAACAAATGAAACTCTGGAAACTATACAAATACATCAAAATTAAAGAACATTCTACTGAATGACATACGGGTCCCAAGAATAAACAGTCAATCAAGAAATTTATTGAAACTAGTGTAAAGAATGACATATACCAAAACTTATGGGATACTACAAAAGTAATACTAAGAGGGAAGTTGGGTCCCAAGAATAAACAGTCAATCAAGAAATTTATTGAAACTAATGTAAAGAATGACATATACCAAAACTTATGGGATACTACAAAAGTAATACTAAGAGGGAAGTTTATCACAATAAAAGCTTACTTCAGAAGAATGGAAATATGGCAAATAGACAAGATAGCACTTTACTTCAAGGAACTAGAAAATCAAGAACAATACAACCCCAAAGTTAGTAGATGGAAATAAATATTTAAGATCAGAGCAGACCTAAATGAAATGGAAACCCAAAAATTAATAAAAAGATCAACTAAACAAAAAGTCGGTTTTTCAAGAAGATAAACAAAATAGACAAGCAATTAGCTAGGCTAACTAAGAAAAGAAAAGAGAAGACACAAATAACAAAAATTAGGAATGAAAAAGGAGACAATATAACCGATACCACAGAAATACAAAGAATCATTACAGACTATTATAAATTACTGTATGCCAACAAATTTGAAAACCTGTAGGAAGTGAACACATTTCTGGACACACACAAACTACCGAGACTGAACCAAGAAGACATAGAAAACCTGAACAGACCAATAACAGTCAAAGAGATCGAAGTTATAATCAGAAGTCTCCCAACAAAGAAATGCCCAGAACCAGATGGCTTCCCTGCCAAATTCTACCAAATATTTAAAGAAGAATTAATATCAATCCTGTACAATGTATTCCAAAAAATTGAAAGAGAGGCTATTCTCCAAAACATTCTATGAGGCAAACATCACTCTGATACCAAAACCAGACAAAAATGCAACAACAAAAAAAGAAAACCATAGGCCAATATCTTTGATGAATATAGATGCAAAAGTCCTCAATAAAACATTAGCAAATACAAGACAACAACACAGCCATAAAATTATACATTACAATCAAGTGGGATTCATCCCAGGGATGCAAGGATGGTTCACCATACTCAGGTCAATAAATGTGATGTACCACATCAACAAAATTAAACTCAAAAACCATATGATTATCTCAATAGATGCTGAAAAAACATGTGAAAAAATTCAGCCTGAAGACTCTACAAAAAGAACTCTTAGAGTTGCTAAACAATTTCAGCAAGGTTGCAGGATACAAAATCAACATGCAAAAATCAGTAGCATTTTTGTACTCCAACAATGAACTAGTAGAAAAAGAAATCAGGAAAACTAGCCCACTTACACTAGACATCAATAAAATAAAATACCAAGGAATAAAGTTAACCAAGGATGTGAACATTCTCTATGATAAGAACTACAAATCACTCTAGAGAGAAATTAAAGGGGATACAAGAAGATGGAAAGACATTCAATGCTCTTGGATTGGAATAATTAATATTGTGAAAATGTCCATACTACCCAAAGTGATCTACAGATTCAATGCAATCCTTACCAAAATACCCATGACATTCTTCACAGAAATAGAAAAAACAATCTTAACAATCATATTGAACAATAAAAGACCCAAAATAGCCAAAACAATCCTATGCAAATAAATAAAGCCAGAGGCATAATACTAGCTGACTTCAAACTATACTACAAAGCTTTTGTAACTAAAACAGCATGCTACTGACATAAAGACAGATTCTTGGACCACTGGAACACAGTACAGAACCCAGAAATCAGCCCAAATACCTTCAGCCATTTGGTCTTTGAGAAAGACACCAAGAACGCACATTGGGGAAAAGACTGCCTCTGATATATGGTGCTGGGAAAATTACACATCCATATGTAGAAGAATAAAACTAGACCAATACCTATCACCATATACCAAAATCAACTCAAAATGGATTGAAGACTTAAATAAAAAACCTGAAAGCATAAAACTACTAAAAGAAAACATAGGGGAAACATTTCAGGAAGTAGAACTGAGCATAGAATTTATGAATAAGACCCAGAAAGCACAGCCAACAAAAGGAAAAATAAACAAATGGGATTATATGAAACCAAAAAGCTTCTGCATAGCAAAAGAAACAATTAACAGAAGGAAAAGAAAATCAAGAGAGTATGAGAAAATCTTTACAAAACACCCATCTTAGAAAGGATTAATATCCAGAATATAAAAGGAACTCAAGCAACTTAACAGCAGAAAAACAAATAACCTGATTAAATACTGAACAAAAGAGCTGAAAAGGCATTTCTCAAAGGAAGATATAAGAATGGCCAAAATGCAAATGAAGAAATGATCAACATCACTGAGCATCCAGGAAATTCTAATCAAAACAACATTGAGATATCATCTCACCCCAGTTAGGCTGGCTAATATCAAAAAGACTGAGAATAACAAATGTTTGTGAGGATGCAGAGAAAGGGAAACCCTCCTATGCTGTTGGTGGGACAGTAAAACGGTGCAGCCATTATTGAAAATGGTGTGGAGATTCCTCAAATGAACAGATAGAACTGCCATATAACCCAACTATCCGACTGCTGTTTATATACCCAAAGGAATAGAAATCATCACGTCAAAGGGATACCTGCACCCCCATGTTTATCACAGCTCTATTTACCACAGCCAGGAGTTGGAACCAGCCTGAATGCCCATCACTGGATGAGTGGATAGGGAATATATGGTATATATACACAATGGAATACTACTCTGCCATAAAAAAGGATAAAATTCTGCCATTCACAGCAACATGGATGAACTTACAGAAAATTATATTAAGTGAAATAATCCAGGCACAGAAAGAGAAATACCACATGTTCTCACTTATATCTCGGAGCTAATAAAAACAAACAAACAAACAAACAAAGATAAGAAAAGAAAAAGACCCAACAATCACAATAATTCCTTGAACTTGTTAAGAGAAGTGAACAGAAATGAGGTTTCTAGAGGTGAGAAGGGGGGATAGGTAGGGGACATGGTGGAATTGGTAAAGGTTCATGAAAGTCAGTTACATTGTATATTGATATATTAAATTAAAAAAGAAAAAAGACAAAGAGAAAACCTTAAAAACAATAAGAAAAAAGTTCGAGTCACTTATGAGGGAGTCCCCATCAGATAACAACAGACTTCTTAACAGAAACTCTATAGGCCAGAAAAAAACAGGATAATATATTCAAAATACTAAGCAAACAAACATAGAAAAAAACCTGCCAGCCATGAATACTATACTCAGCCATGCTATCCTTCAGAAATGAGGGTGAAATAGTTTATTTACCAGACAAAAAAAAAACCCTACAGTTCAACACCACATGACCAGCTCTACAAGAAATCTTCAATGGAGTCCTGCATCTGGAAGCCAAAAAAAATAAATAAATAAATAATCACTACCATGAATTCACATGAAAGAATAAAACCCAGTGGTAGAACAAAAATGTAAATGAAAAAGAGAATAAAACTATATCTTACCACCTCAAAAACCCAACAAATAGCAAAGACAATCAATGAAAGGGGAAGAAAGGAACAAAAGATATATTAAAAATCCAAACAAAAATTGATAAAATGCTAGGAGTAAGACAATACCTTTCAACAACAACACTGAATGTAAATGCTTTAAATTACACACTCAAAAGACACAGACTGATTGATTGGATTAAAAAGATAAACACAACTACATGCTATCTTCAAGATACTAAGCTCACCTGTAAAGACACACAGAGACTAAAAATGAAAGGATGAAAAAAGTTATACCAAGCTAATGGAATCCAAAAATGAGCAGGAGTAGCTATTCTTACATCAAATAAAACAGACTTTAAGCCAAAAGCCATAAAAAGAGAAAAAGAAGGGCACTGTGTAATAATAAAGGCATTTCTACAGCAAGAAGTCATAACAATAATAAATATACATGCACCCAACATTGGAGCACCCATATACATAAAACAAACACTATTAGACCTAAAGAAAGAGATAGACCCCAATATGATAATAGCTGGGGATCTAAACACCCCTCTCTTACCAATGGACAGATCATCTAGGCAACAAATCAACAGAGAAATACAGGACTTAAACTATAGTTTAGACCAATTGGACCTGGCAGATATCTATGGAACATTTCATGAAACAACCACAGAATATACATTCTTGTCATCAGCACATGGACATTCTCCAGGATAGACCACATTTTAGGTCACAAATCAAGTCTCAACAAATTTTAAAAATCTCAAATCATTTCAAGTATCTTTGCAGTCTGCAATGGGTTAAAAGTAGATATCAATAACAAGTGAAACTCTGGAAACTATACAAACACATGGAAATTAAACAACATGGTCTTGAATGACCTATGGGTCTCAGAAGAAATTATACAGTAAATCAAAAAATTTCTTGAAACAAATGAAAATAGGGATACCATATCAAAACCTGCAGGATACTGCAAACACAGTACTAAGTGGAAAGTTTATTGCAATAAATGCATACATCAAAAGAATAGAAAGACTTCAAACAAACAACCTAACACCATACCTCAAAAAACTAGAAAAACAAGAACAACCCACTCCTAAAATTAGTAGATGAAAACAAATAATTAAGATCAAAGCAGAACTAAATGAAATAGATACCCCCAAAATGATACAATTGTTTTTTTGAGAAGATAAGCATAGTAAACAAACTATTAGCTAGGCTAACTAAAAAAGGAAGAGAGAAGACCCAAATAACAAAAAATCAGAAATGATAATGGAGACATTACAACCAATACCACAGAAATTAAAAAAAAAATCATTAGACACTATTACAAACAACTATATGCCAACAAATTTGAAAACCTTGAGGAAATGGATCAAGTTTGGACACATGCAAACTACTAAGACTGATCCATAAAAAACCAGAAAACCTGAACAGACTAACAACAATCAAAGAGATTGAAGCATAATCTGCAGTCTCCCAAGAAAGAAAAGCCCAGGACTGGATGGCTTTACTGCTGAATTCTGCCAAACTTTTAAAGAGGAATTAATACCAATTCTCTTCAAACTATTCCCCAAAATTGAAACAGAAGATATTCTCCCAAACTCGTTCTATGAGGCCAGCATCACTCTGATAGCAAAACCAGGCAAAGATACAATAAAAAAAAGAAAACTACAGGCCAATATCTCTGGTGAACATAAATACAAAAAAATTTAACAAAATACTAGCAAACAGAATACAGCAACACATCAAAAAAATTATACATCATGACCAAGTGAAATTCATCTCAGGGATGCAAGGATGGTTCAACATATGCAAGCCAATTAATGTATGATGCCACATCAACAAAACCAAGGACAAAAGCATATAAGTTTCTCAATTGATGCAGAAAAAGCATTCAAGAAAATTTAACACTCATGACAAAGATTATCAGCAAATTAGATATAGAAGGAAAGCATCTCAACACAGTAAAAGCCATATACAACAAATCCACTGCCAATATCATCCTGAATGGGAAAAAGTTGAAAGCTTTTCCCTTAAGAACTGGAACAACACAAAGATGGCCAGTTTCACCACTCCTATTTAATGTTGTATTGAAAGTATTAACCAAGGCAATCAGCCAAGAGATAAAGGGCATCCAGATTGGAAAGGATGAAGTCAAATTGCCCCTGTTTGCAGATAACATGATCCTATATTCAGAAAAACCTGAAGACTCTACCAAAAATTGCATAAGAGTTTATAAACAATTTCAGTAAATTTGCAGGACACAAAATCGACATACAAAAATCACTAGCATTTTTATACTCCAATAGTGAATTAGTAGAAAAAGAAATCAAGGAAACTAACCAATTTATAAGTCACAAATAAATAAATAAATAAATAAATAAATAAATAAATAAATAAATAAATAAATAAATAAATAAATAAAATATCTAGGAATTAAGTTAGCCAAGGAGGTGAAAGATCTCTACAATGAGAACTACAAATCACTGCTGAAATAAAGAGGACACAAAAAGATGGAAAGACATTCCATGCTCTCGGATTGGAAGAATTAATACTGTGAAAATATCCACACTACACAAAGAGATCTATAGATTCAATGCAATCCTCATCAAAATACCAATGACATTCTTCACAGAAATAGAAAAAACAATCCTAACATTCATATGGAACAACAAAAGTTCCCGAATAGCGAAAGCAATCCTGAGCAATAAATAAATAAATAATAAATAAATAAATAATATAGCCAGTCATAACACTACCTGACTTCTTTTATACTACAATGCTATAGTAACCAAAACAGCATGGTAGTGTCATAAAGACAGACACTTGGATCAATGGAACAAAATAGAGAACCCAGAAATCAGCCCAAATACCTACAGCCATCTGGTCTTTAAGAAAGACACCAAGAACATACATTGGGGAAAAGACTGCTTCAATAAATGGTGTTGGGAAAACTGGACATCCATATGTGGAAAAATGAATCTAGATCCATACATCTTGCCATACACCAAAATCAAGTCAAAATGGATTAAAGACTTATAATATAAGACCTGAAACTATAAAACTCCTAAGACAGAACATAGGAAACACTTTAGGAAGTAGGACTGGGCAATGACTTTACGAACCATACCCCAAAAGCACAGGCCACAAAAGGAAAAATAAACAAATGGGATTATAGCAAACTAAAGAGCTTCTGAACAGGAAAAGAAATGATTAACAGAGTGAAAAGACAACCTAAAGAACAGAAATATTTGCAACCTGTGGACCCAGCAAAGGATTAATATTCAGAATATACAAGGAACTCAAGCAACTTTACAGTAAAAAGCAAGTAACCTGATTAAGAAATGGGCAAAGGAGCTGAATAGGCATTTCTCAAAAGAAGATACACAAATGGCCAACAGACACATGAAAAAATCCTCAGCATCACTAATCATCAGGGAAATGCAAATCAAAACCACACTGAGATATCATCTCACCCCAGTTACAATGGCCATTATCAAAAAAACAGAATAACAAATGCTGGTGAGGATGTTAAGAAAGGGGAACCCTCCTACACAGTTCGTAGGACTGTAAATTAGTGCAGCCATTATGGAAAACAGTATGGAGGTTCCTGAAGCAACTACAGATAGAACTGCCATATGACCTAGCAATCCCACTGCTGGGTGTATACCAATAGGAATGGAAATCATCATGTTGAAGGGATACCTGCACTCCCATGTTTATCACAGCTCTATTTACAAAAGCCAAGAGTTGGAACCAACCTAAATGTCCATTGACAGCTGGTATAAGGAAAATGTGGTACACATGCACAATAGAATACTAGTCTGCCATAAAAAGAATGAAATCCTGCCATTTGCAGCAACATGGATGAACTTAGAGAAAATTATGTTGAGTTAAATAAGCCAGGCACAAAAAGTGAAATTCTGCATGTCCCCACTCATAAATAGGAGTTAAAAGAATAAACAAATAAATTCTTGTAAATAAGAGAAAGATTTAACAATCACCATAATTCGCTGAATTTTCAATAGGAGAAAAACAGAAGTGAGGCCACCAGAGGGGGGCAAGGGGACTGGAGGGGGAGTTAGGGACAAATTGGTAAAGGGCCACAAAAAATGATTACATTGTGCTACGTTTGAGATTGTCCTGATTTGAGCATCACATATTGCACATATTCAACATTGTATCCCACAAATACGTACAATCCATTATGTTTCAATAAAAAGAAAAAAAAACAAAAAAAACAAAAACGAACAAACAAAAAAACACTAGAAGTTGATACAGTACAATTCCAGGAGCACAGAGAAAGAATAAAAAGTCCATCTGTGTACAGGAAAAAGGGCAGGCCATGTTTTAATTCGGAATTAGTTTTGATATTATACTACCAGTAGGAATTTTCCAGGTTGGAGGTTTCTGCAGTGGGGACACAGGGAGATGGAAGCTGGGCACCTGCGCAGTGGCAAGTGGCAGGTAACTCCTCAGGGCACCCTGCCAGCTGGGAGCTGCTGGATCTGGCAAGAACGGTGTCTTTTCAAACAGAGGACACGTGCACCTTTAAAATATCTCTAATCAAAGCTCATCCATGTTGTTGAGTGAAATCACAGAGGGATAAATGCCACATGTCCTCACTCATAAGCAGGAGCTAAGAGAGAAAGAAGGAAGGAAAGAAAGACCACAGTGGTGCGTTGGACTTGCAGAGGGAGAGAACAGAATTTAGGATACAAAATAGAGTGGGGGGAGGGGAAAGAGGGAGATGGAGGAGGCTGGGGGATAATTGGGTGGGGGACACAGGGTACAAATGCAATTTATGGTAACGGACATGCTACCAGTGTGAATCTGGCCCTCACATCTTGGACACGAGGGGTGACAACCAGCTCTGTATCTCATGAATATTCATAACCAATAATAAATAAATAAACAAAGTAAAATAAAATATCTCTAATCCGTCGAGAGAGTTGCAATTATATTTTAGTGAGAATTATTTCAGCAAATGTGAATTAGTCATCCAAAGCTGGTGTGGTCACTGACTGCAGAAGTGGACCAGATTCATGTCTATTTCTGGACGCAGAGGGCCGAGCATCTTTTTCCCTCCCAACACCCCCCACCCACCCCCAGCCCCGCTCTGGGCAGGAGACCTCCATGGCTGGCCCCTGATGCTTCTATGACATGCTGCAGGGGCCCCGGCCACTCTCATGGCGGTGCCTTGATTTCCCCTCATGGTCAGAACTCGCCTCTGCGGCCTCCGTGGTGGGAAGGGCCTTGCGGCCAGAATGCTAGAGAGGCCTTCTGAACTCCCTGACCACCCACCCACCCACCTAACCATCCACTCACCTACCCACCCATCCACTCACCTACCCACCGACTCCTCAAGAGCCCCGCAGACAGCAGCACGCGGTCCTGTCTCCTTCCTGCCTGTGCCTAGGTCTGCAGGCTACCCACTCCTGCCCCTTCCCAGGACAGAGAATCACCTCCTGCCTAGGAATGAGGGACAACAGAGCCGGGTGCGGGCAGCACAGGGTGTGTCTTCAGTGGTGGTGGGCAGTTCTCAGCCCAAGAACAAAAAGCCAGAAGGCCCAGGGAAGGCTCAAATTCCTGATTTGGGAATATGCAGAGGACAAAATACACACTCTCCTGTCTGGACCTAGCAAAAGAACTGGAGGCATGTGATGTCATTCATGCGGACAGGCACAGGGGCCAAAGCTACACTGGGAACATCTCCAAGGGCTGCACGCTGGTGGTCTATTTCATTTTCTATTATTTTATTGGAGAGAGTGGTGAGGAGAGGTGCAGTTCAAAGAATATTTAGTTTATATGTATCTAATGTTTGGGAGTCAATAATTCACATGGTTCAAAATTCCAGATAGATGAACGAGTATGCCCTGAATGTTTCCTGTCTCTGTCCCCAAGTACCTGGTTCTCTCCCATAAATACCCAGCATTAATAGTTTTTGCAAATCCTTCAAGATACACATTCAAGCAAGTGCTTGTACATATATATGTTTTCCTTTTACTTTCACAAATGGTACCATATTTACACGAAATTCTACACCGTTCTTTTAATATTTAGGAATGGATCTCAAAAATATTTCCGTACTGATTGCAGTGGTCTGAATGCTTGTGTCCCTCTAAAATTTACTTGTTAAAATCTTAACCCCCAAGGTGGTAGTATCAGGAGGTGGAGCCTTTGAGAGGTAAGTAGGTCATGGGGAGGCACACTGATGAGTGGGAGGAGTGCCCTTTTAAGAGAGGCCCCAGAGAGACCCCCACCCCTTCCACCATGCGAGGACACAACTGAAGGGCAGAAGCAGCCCTCACCAGACACCTTGATCCTGGACTTCCAGCTGCAGAACTGTGAGAAATAAACTTCTGTTTGTAAGCAGCCCGGTCTATGGTGCTTTATCATAGCAGCCCAAATGGACTGATACATGAAGATGTCTGTTAGGTTTGAATCTTGAAGGTTTTAGTCTTGAACTGGAGCAAAGAAAACCAGGAGCCAGGCAGTAACTTTAGGGTAGGCTTTAATGGGAGCGCTCCTGTGTGAGGTTCCACAGCCCTGCAAGGGAGAGAGGCCGGAGAAGTCGCACCCAGGGTGGACACAAGCAGGTATTTATAGGGGAGGGTTGTGGGTGGGGTTTTTGCCCATATATGGTAAGGAATTGAGCAGGGTTCAGCTTCTGGTTCCTGCCTTCTGGGGAGGGAGGGGGGGAGAGGGATGGGGGGGAGTTCACAAGATGGAGGCTCCATCGCTACCTTGTTGCTGCTTTCTGGTCCTCCCGATCCTGCCGGCCCAACTTTCCGACCTTTTTTTGTTGTTATAGGGCGATGACTCAGATCTGGCTACTTCCTGCTGAGGAAGGGGCATCGTAGGGGTTGCTGGAAGCGGGCACGCAGGAGCAGGAGTGGAGCAGGAGCTGGCTGACGGATGCCCTAGATGCCTCTCAAGTTCGTTCGAACTTTGGCGAGAGTGTGGAGACGGGTTTCGACTACACCTGTTTCACTGATGCAGTGACAGCATTCTTCGTTGAGGAACATGCAGGTGCTGCCTCTCTCTGCAGTGAGGGGGTCCAAGGAGAAAAGCGGGGATAGAGAAATGAACTGAGGCCTGGCAGTTGCAAACGTCTTTCATAAATTCACCCTTCACAAACCACTATGACGACTTACTCAGACCTTCTGCGACGTGCTTAAACCTTTTTACCTTTGTCCTCATGCTTCTTTCCATTCTAGGGCAACCCAGCCATTCTATTCTATGACAAAATTCACTACGCAAGATGCTTTCCCACACAGAAGTAGTTTTTCTTCTTGAACCTTCCTAATAACAATGACATCTTCACAGCTTTCCCACATCTCCTCTTTTCCTACGATCTTGTTTCCTTTTTAGCAACAATACCATATTAGCCTCATTTGCCTAAGAATTGCATACAGAGTGATCTGTTTTGGGCTGCATTCATAACTTTGGCCTTAAAACCTTCTAGCAGAGATAAACGTAACCCTGTTTGACCAGTAAACCCAGGGGAAAAATGTATGCTGATAGTTCTGATAACATTTCTCATAGCAGTCTGATTTTCAAAAAGCCTTTTTACCCCTTTTTTTGTCCAGTAAGCTTCTGCTTTAACACTTGCAGAACTCTGCACAGATAGACACACTTTGTCCAGCTTTCTGTTAACTAAAATCCCCATCTGTATCCTGAATCAGTAGCGGTGGGGCTAAGAGACGGAGTCAGGAGAATGGTGACGTGAGAGCCAAGCCCAGGTAGGCCCCAGGGGCTGTGCCATCCCTCCATCTTGGGAGGGGGCCTCGGGGGGGGCACACTTAAGTTTGGAAAGGTGCACCCAGGGATGGTGTCCCAGGAGTTTTGCAGCTGTGAGGGTGGTTAGAACCACCGTGTGGGGACCAGTCCACCTGGGCTGTAGGGTTTTTGGAGGTGATTCTTTCAGTAAGACACCATCCCCTGGGGTTAAAGCCTGGGGAGTATCTGTGGTGGGGTCCCCGGGGGTGGAAGTAACTGAGTCAGCGTGGGCTCGCAAAAGGGCCCTTAAAAGGGTTAGGTAGGGTAGGTAGGATAAAAGGGGAGGGGGGAGGCTGGAAAGTTATGGGTCAGCAGGAAGGGCCGTCCGTCGAGGAGATCAAAAGCGCTGAGGCCTGATGGTCCCCTAGGGGTGGCCCTAAGCCTTGTAAGTGCCAACGGGAGGAGGGTTGGCCAGGATAAGTGGGTCTCAAGGGAAAGTTTAGTAAGATGTTCCTTGAGGAGGCCGTTGGCTCGCTCAACCTTACCCGAGGATTGGGGATGGTAAGGGATGTGGAGTTTCCAGGTGACGTTCAGACTGTCAGAGACCTGCTGGGTGACACTGGAGGTGAAGGCAGGGCCGTTGTCAGATTGTAGGGTCTGTGGGAGGCCAAACCTTGGGATGATATGTTCAATGAGTACAGTGGCTACCACATCTGCTGTTTCTCGAGCTGTGGGGTAAGCCTCAATTCATCCTGTAAAGGTGTCCACCAAAGTTAGTAAGTAACGATAGGTCTTGTGACGTGGCATGTGGGTGAAATCAAGCTGCCAGTCCTCCCCCAGCTGATGGTCTCGGAGCTGATGGTTAGGTCCTACCCTGCGAATTCCCCCTTGAGAGTTAACAGCAGAACAGGAATTGCAAGACTGATGAACCTCCTCAATGAGCTTTCGGAGGTGTGGGTTATGGAAAAGGGGTTCTAGGAACTGATATAAAGCTTTGGGGCCAATGTGGAGGGATTGGTGGATGTCTGTAATGATGCTGCAGGCTAGGTGGCCTAGGAGGACAACCTTATCTTGGATAAAAATCCAACCTTTGTCCCCGATAACTCCCCCAACCGCTTGAGGGTCTGAGTTTCTTCTTCGGAATATGAGGGGGAATGGGGTGTGTGGAGGAGAAGGAGAGGAGCTGGGGCGAGCCTGGGGTGGAGCCTAGAGCCATAGCCCGGGCTGTGAAATCGGCTTTGTTGTTGCCTTTAGATATAGGGTCTTTAGAGGACTGGTGGCCACGGCAGTGAACGATAGCCACCTCAGCTGGGAGGCTAAGGGCCTCGAGCAGCTTTGAGATGAGGGGCCCATTGATTATTGGGGTCCCTTTGGTAGTGAGGAATCCTCATTCTTGCCAGAGGACAGAGTGAGTGTGGGTGATGAGGAAAGCATATCTGGAATCTGTGTATATAGTGACCCGTTGTCCCTTGGATAGGTGGAGGGCCCGAGTGAGGGCTATCAGCTCCACATTTTGAGAGGTTGTTCTGAGGGGACGGGGCACAGCCTCTAAGGTGGCATCTAGAGTAACAACAGCATAGGCTGCATGCCTTTGGCCAT
>NW_007729882.1:112258-113721 GCF_000696425.1 Galeopterus variegatus
GCACAGCCTCTAAGGTGGCATCTAGAGTAACAACAGCATAGGCTGCATGCCTTTGGCCATCTGGGGCAATGAAAGAACTACCATTTATGCAAAGCACATGGTCAGGATTAGATAGGGGCTGGTCAGAGAGCCCTGGATGTGAGGGAACAAAGTCCTCTAAATGTTGACGCCCACTCTGATGTGGACTCATAGGTCCAAAAGAAGCTAAAGAAAATGACTCACAAAGAAGGAGGGAAAGAATACCCATGAGTGCTGTTGAAAAACTTAAATCCACAGGAGAAAAGGTGGCGTCATCTGTCAAGCCCCCCAAACACTTTTACCAGTAACTCCATCCCCAACCCCAGCCCTTCATACCCACGTCAACGTAGATCACTCTTCTAATGTTCTCCTTTTCCAGGCTACCTGTCAATTAATTTATAGCCAGTGCCACCTAAATCCAAGCTTATTGCATGTGTTGTGGGTGCCACTCCCTGAGATGGTGTGGCAAGTTATCAGGTAACTCTGATGATGGTAACTCATTTTGAAGGGCCAGCTTGGAACCCAGTCGTTTTCACTACCCTCATTAAGGGGCCAATGTGTGGGGAAGAGAAAGAGGTTTGCCCCTTCCACTCTAATAATCAACATCCCAAGGGCATAGGTTTGATTACGGCCATGTTGTATTTGTTTATCAACTGTTGCTATAAAATTACTTAACCCTATTTTAAAAAGGAGTCCCATCTCAGGCTCTGCAAATGCTGCTCTGATATGGATAATTCCTTTGTGCAACAACTATTGAGATTGGGTGGGAGAAACCTCCAGAAAGACACTTTTGTAATCATCTTAGAATTGTGGCTAAGTGTAAAGGCCGGAATGTCCGAGATCAGAGGACCGGGCAGCTAAAAACTGACGTGCGTGGTTCAATTCAGAGAAGCTGTGGGACTCCAAGAGCTCAGAGACGGCCTGTGGCAAACAGAGAAACAGACCGTCTCAGGTCAGAAGCTGGAGCACTTGCGGTGGTGGCACAAAATCATGTCTTCCTCACACAGCCATCCAGGCTCTGTGTTCCCAGCACTCTACAGGAAGCCACCGGGGCTGTGACCGGGCGACCCACCAGCTCTTGGCCTGATATCTAAGATCATGGTTGTCATTTCTCCTCTGACAGTTGTGTCCCAAAGTTTAAAGAAACGTTTTCTTCCTAGGAAAAGCATATAGCTATTCTCTCAAAGGATGGCTCATCAACTGAAACTTCAACAGTCTCTTTTTGCAACTGAGTTTGCGGTTCCCCAAACATCCCCTGAGGGAAAAACAGATGCCTGTCCAGGGACCTGAGCGTTCAGGGAAGGATCACAATAGTAAGATTCCTCTCTCCTTCTTTAGGTTAGCCTGAAATTTTTATCGCAATCCTATATTTCAAGTACTTTCCCTGAAACAAAATTGTTTGGGGTAGTCACTGAACATTTAGCAAATGGTAGGAGTGATCTAGC
>NW_007729882.1:114609-115478 GCF_000696425.1 Galeopterus variegatus
TTTTTTTTTTTTTAACAATAACACAGTGCCACTGACCCAGGATATCTATATAAGATGGAAAAAAAGAGACTACAGGGACTTTTCTGTCCCTCCTCTTGAGGGTCACCTGATTATGTCGTCATATCAAGATTCACCACAGGAAAACTTATTCAGAAAAGTAAGAAAATAACAGCGAGAGAGCCCACCCTTCAGCTTGTTTTTGAACTTAGCAATCCATATATTGATATTCATACACATTCTGACCGAACTCACATTCAGATTGTCAATTAAGAATGTGTAAGTGCCATCCGTTCAAAAAGGGGTGTCATCGATAGTATAATTAATCTTTGAAACTTTACAAAGAGATAGAATGTTCTCAGAATCAATCTGTGCTCCCCTACCACATCCAGGTGTTTGCAAGACTTTGGTGCTAGAAGAGGGAAGGCAAGACAGAAAGACAGTCTCACGTTCAAGGCTTCAGTGGGATGGCTGCAGAAGAAGCAAACCCTGCCTTCATGAACACTCGGTGGCACTTCTGGTCCGAGAAGACAAGCACTAGTGTGCCTGGTTCCGAAATGTCTCAAATGCCTCTCCAGGAGGTTGTGGTGACTCATGGAAAAGTGTGCAGTTGTTTGCAGTGCAATGAGATAAAATAATGCAATGGCGATTGAAAGGGTATTTTTTAAGTTCAATTCATTCCATGTAAGACCATTATTTTATCCCTTAATTATGTACTTTCTATGTTTTGGTGGTAAAATATATTTTTAATAAAGTGATGATGATATGGGTTTTTGAGCGTTTTAATATTTGTACTTTACAAAATAAAAAAGTTGGTGTTGCTGAATTCTGGAAGCCACTGGGGAACCTGGCACGAGTGTCGTGGTGTTTTC
>NW_007729882.1:116152-118338 GCF_000696425.1 Galeopterus variegatus
GTTGGTGTTGCTGAATTCTGGAAGCCACTGGGGAACCTGGCACGAGTGTCGTGGTGTTTTCCACTCGGGAGGCACAGCAGGACGCCTGGGACCCTGGAGCAAAGTTGATGCCAGTCTCCACCCAGCATCATTCCTCTCACATGACGGAGGGGGCTCCGCCTCAGCGTTGTTTGGGAAACTCTCCAAGTCACCCAAATGTGCGGCCGAGGCGAAGTCTGAACTGGACGCTGGATGGAGTCCTGTGCTTCCCCCTCCTTCGTCTCTGCACCACAAAGCATCCCTGCTGGACTGTTTCACAGGTACAAGAGGCAGCTATTCACGTGGATCTTAAAATCCTAAAATGCAGTTAATGATTCCTTTTTCTTCTTTTGTTAAATCCTATCCACCATCATCTCTAAACTAAGAGCAGGCCTTTAGAAATTATTTCAGAAAGAACAGAAGAAGGCCATGACTTGACAGCAGCAGCCAACGTGTGATGGAAGGGCCCGGGAAACACTTGTCTTTTGTTGTCACAGAAACTGCGTTAAACGGCCTTTGAACTTCTCAGAATATTAGAAAACCTAAGTGATAAGCAGAAGAGACTGTGGGAAAAAAAGAGTGTTTGGGGACACAGAAACNTATATATATATAACCACCTCCATTTTTTTGCCCCTTCCTGTACCCATGGCCTTTGCCAGTCCCTCCCACTAAGATGGAGTAATACTTCCTGGTTCACTGGCTTTGCACTTGGCACATGACAAGTTTTGGTCAATGGAATGTGGGTGGAGATGACAACGTACAAGTTCGAAGCCTTCAGAGATGTCATGGCTCCCTCCCTCCCTTCCTTCCTTCCTTTCTTTTCTTTCTTTCTCTTTCTTTCCTTCTAAATGTTTTTAAAGCCTCATTTTAAGGAGACATAATCTACAGTTACTTAAAGAGAAAACATTTTAATAAATAGTCATCATGCCCCAAGACACTTTTAGGAAGGGAAATACATTGCTACAAACTGACTTTTGTTTCTTTATTTTCCTAAACATCTTTATTGACATATAGTCTTATGACACACAGTTTACTAATTTAAGTTGTCCAATTCAATTATTATTAGTGTATTCACAGATCTGTGCCTCCATCACCACAATTAATTTTTGAACGCATTCATAACTTTAAAATGAAAAACCCATACCCCTTAGCAGTCACTCTGCATTTTTCCCAAGAGGCTTTATGTGTTTCTGCTTGCTCTCTTACACCCAAGTTAGCATACAAGCTCAAGGAGAATAAGAGACACGTAGAGAAGACACAAAACCAACCTGCAGCTAGAGCCATGTAACTAACCCCAGCCCAGGTCAGTCACACCCCAGCCCACTGACAGACATATGACAGAATAAGTGCTACTGTGTAGACCACTGAGATTTTGTAGGGTTTTGTTATGCATCAGTAGCTAATTGATACAGGGAAGTCACAGACAGAATATTTATGAAAAACCTAATTTTTAAACATGGAAAAAATATTTGAACAAATATTTTAGCATAGGAAGTAGATGAGTATCAAATAATAACATGCAGACATGCTCAGCATCAATAATCATTAAAACTACAGATCTAATAGATCACTACAGATCTATTAGAATGGCTGTTATAAAAATCAATCAATCAATCAACCAATCTGACATGCCACTGTCCTAGTCCGTTTGGGCTGCCATAACAAACTACCGTAGCCTGGGTTCCTTATAAACAACAGAAATGCATTTCTCACAGTTCTGGAGGCTGAGAGGTTTATGATCAAGACACCAGCAGTTTTGGTTTCTGGTGAGGATTGAGTGCCTGGTTCACAGATGACACCTGCTAGCTGTGTCATCACACAGCAGAAAAGTGACTGAGCTCCCTCAGGCCTCTTTTATAAAGTCACTAATCCCATTCATGACCCTCATGACCTAATTACCCCCCCAAGCCCCCACCTTCTAACACCATACCTTGGGGGTTAGGATTTTTAACATGTGAATTCTGGGGTGACACAAACATTGAGATCATATCACGAACTGTTGGCAAGGATACGGAACCACTGGAATTTTCATACATTACTGGTAGAAATACACAATGCTACAGCCACTTTGGCAAAAGCATGTCAGTTTCTTATAATGTTAAGTATACATGTGGCATATGATCTAGCAATCTCACTCTTAGACATTGACTTGAGAGAAGTAAAAACAT
>NW_007729882.1:118720-126027 GCF_000696425.1 Galeopterus variegatus
ACTGGTAGAAATACACAATGCTACAGCCACTTTGGCAAAAGCATGTCAGTTTCTTATAATGTCAAGTATACATGTGGCATATGATCTAGCAATCTCACTCTTAGACATTGACTTGAGAGAAGTAAAAACACACGTTCACACAAAAGGCTATACATAATTGTTTATAGCCACTTTATAATCCCAAAAGCCCATTGCTATAGACTGAATATTTGTATTACCTCCTCCCCAAATTCATATGTTGAAACCCAATCCCTAGTGTAATGGTATTTGGAGATGGGGTCTTTGGCAGGTGATTAGGTCACAAGAACAGAACATTAATTGATGGGATTACTGACCTTATAAAAGAGGCCCCAGAGAGCTCCCTTGCTTCTTGTGCCATGTGAGGACATAGAAGACAGCCATCTACGAACCAAGAGGCAGCCCTCACCAGACACCGAATCTGCCAGTGCCTTGAGCTTGGACTTCCCAGCCTCCAGAACTGTGAGAAATAAATTTCTGCTGTTCATAAGCCACCAGGCTCACTGTAGTTTGTTATGGTAGCACAAATGGACTAAGATGCCCATCACCTGGTGAAAGTATTATCAATCTGTGTTACACCCATTCAGTGGAATACTATTTGTCATTAAAAAGAAATGAATTTCTGATATGTAGAACAACACAGATAAATCTCAAAAGCCAGGGTCTAAAGGCTACATAATCGATGTGAGTGGATTGTTAGTCTTTCATTGGTTTGGATATTTCCTCTGCACGTGGTTTTCTTTCCTCCCTCCCTATACTCTAATTGCTTATACATAAAACCTTCTCACTGAAGTCCCCGTCACAGCTAATGGCTGCTCCACCATGCTTGCTCATCAGGCCAAGTCTTAGTGTCACCTATAACTCCTCTTCTCCTCTCACACCCTCACTCAAACCATTAACAAATCTTTTGAGTCTACCATCAAAATGTATCCAATAATTCCGTGTAATAAGCAGGTATATGGCACTTTACAACAGCAAATATTCGTTGTCTTGCTCATGGGTCTCCAGTTAGGCTGTGGATCGGCTGGTCTAGGCTGCCTTCTCTCAAGCTGTCTGGACTGGGCTTCTTGCTGTGGGTCAGGCTTAAGTCTACTGCAGATGTGCTCCTATGGTGACGAGTGTGAAAGGTCAGCCGCTGCTCAGGAGAAGCTCTTGTCATGGTGACAGCAGAAGCATAAGAGGGCAAGCAGAGACCGGTGACGCCTCTTACGGCCATCGTGAACAGGTGCACTGCCATTTCTGGCCAGATCTCATTGGCCAAAGTAAGCCACACAGCTGAGCCCAGACTGTGAAGCAGAGACGTACATCCCACCTGCAGCTGGAGTATGGGCAAAAGTCACAGGACAGAGGGGTGAGTGCAGGACGGGGTAGAGAACTCCACCTGCCACAGGGCCCGATTGCTTCTCTGAACTCACCCGCGCGTCCTCTCTCCTTCACTGAATCTGCCCCGGCCACTGAGCCTCCTGGGCATCCCCCAGCCGGCTGCCCGCCCTTGGTCCTCTTGTGGCTCTTCCCTCTGCCTGCAACACTCTTCCCCGTGAACCACACGACTTTCTTCCACATTTCTTTCAGATCTGTTTTCAAAATTTGCCTGCTCAGTGAGGTATTCCATGACCACACGAGTTAAAATTGCGTTCCCTTCATTCCAGCATGTCACTTACCCTGCTCTATTACCCTGATCTAAAGCATCTTTGCTTTTCAAAAACAACATAATTTACTTACTTAGTTGTTTGATTATTGCCTGCTTTTTCCTGACCACAGTGTAAGCATCACAAAGTCAAGGGGTTTTTCTTATTTTGCTTTACTGAGGTATTCCTATGGCTTGTCTGGCATGCAATAGTTGCTTTAAAATATTTGTTTGGGGCTGGCCCGGTGGCGCACTCGGTAGAGTGTGGTGCTTGGGAGCACGGCGGCACTCCCGCCGAGGGTTCGGATCCCATATAGAGACCGGTCCGCTCACTGGTTGAGCGTGGTGCAGGCGCGACACCGAGGGTTGCGATCCCGTTACCGGTCACGAAAAAAGACAAAAAGGAAAAAAAAATTTGTTTGTAAATTAATATAATAATAGAAAACAATGCAAAAAAGAAAAGGAGACAATTAAAATTTTCCAGAAGGGTAAAAAAATCTGTATATATAAGAAAGTATAATTAATTGACTCTGGAGCAAATACTACTTTCAGCATCATATTAATATAAATACTATTCATGTTAGAGAATTTAACTAAATTCATACTGAATTTAACTAAAAGCAGTAATTTCACTACAATACATGTTCCCTGCTTACCTCGATATAAGTGACATGCCAGATTAATTGGCACTCTCCATTCCATTTGCAAATTATACTGACTGATTCCCATGCACACTGAATACTGCAAACCCCAGTATATAATTTTCTGCCACTGTGCAACTTTAGACAAGCATTAACCTCTCTTTGTTCGATTACCTTCATCTATAAAATGAAACATTAAAGTATAATTTCCAAAAAGATTAAATCATGACTCTCATATGAAAATAAATATGTCAAAAATTTTATTCAACTCATAAAGCTGTTAAGCCAGTTCAAAGAGCACTTGAAGAGCCATATACACACACACACACACACACACACACACACATATATAATATATATATATAATATAATTATTAGAATAAGATTGCTGGGTTAAACACAAAACTGGTAACGTCTAATACAGTAATCAAACATAAACTTTGGGGTTATTTCTTCTTTTAGACATAAATTATTTGCATCTCTCCCAGGTTAGATATATAAATGAACCTCTTGCCCTACATGGTTGTAAGACAGCCCATCAAGAGAAGGTCAAATCTCTGCTGCACTGAAAGAACATGCAGGAATCCCTTTTGGCTATTTCCGAATTTCACATAATTTTTCTGATAGGGATAATAACAGGACTTACACGACAGAACTGTTATGTGTTCTGAATAAGTTAATATGTATGAGCACTGAGAGCAGGTGCTGGCACATAGTCAGTGCTCAGTAAATGTCCACCATGAGTGCAGGAGCCAGAATCCACTGCCCTGCACTTGCCCCCGCTGGGGAGCTGGACTCAGTCCAAAAGTCTGTGGTTTTGTTTCCAAACCTGTTTATTTCAGTTGTGTTTGTTATGGCAATTACTTGATTTTGTTTTCTATTACAAAGACTAATGAAATAGGGTGTGACAGAGAGTTCTTTGTTCCTAAGGAAGCTAAGTTGAAAGATATTTTATGACAAATCAGTAAAAATACTGTTAAAAATTAGAAAGATAATTAATGACTGGAGAGAAAAATCCAAACTCTGGAAGCATTCATTCTCCGTTTTGTGTTTTTAATTTATTGTACCACTTTAGAGAAACCCAATTGTAAATCAATCACTGAAGATGTGTTCTGAGTGGATTTTTTGCAAAACCCATCCTCAGCTGAGAAGTCCTTGGCTCTTCTTCAAAAGATTGTATGCTTTCTGTTCAGATACAATAATTGGGAAATTTTATATGTAATTTTTATGACTGCCTGCTTGAACCCGCTTTTTATTTATTTTTATTTTTTTCCTTTACTTTATCAATATACAATGTAGTTGATTTTTGTGTCCCCTTTACCAATTCCTTCTTCCCCCCTCCCTCTCCTTCTCCCACCCCCCATCAACATCATATCTGTGAACCCACTTTTTAAATTAAATGGTCAACTACCAGTCCCAATTATGTTGGTAGGAAGGTCTCTACGATTCATGGGAAGGCCAGAGGAATCACAGAAGGGCGACTTATAAGAGAGCTAAGTCCTCATCTATGGCAATGATTACTAAATAGAAAATATCTCAAAATGATAAACCAAGAAACAATAGGGAACACATATTATCTGGAGATATGGAGTTAACTTATGTGAGTAATCAACACGAGGATTAAAGTGTTCACCTTTAGAGTACAGAACTATTGGCTGGGGAGGCTTCAAGCAGAGGACAGATTTTATCAAAAGAATTTAGCACTGCTGAATTTTTTTAAGCATGCGCATATATTATTTTAGTAAAACAATTCTTTGAAGTGATTGGGAAAAGAAGCTGTGACAATAGCTCATTATCACCTTTTATAGCCTTTAAATAATCAAAGATGTAATTCTTCCCTCATTTCCACTGGATGGCTTATCCTACTGCTAGTCAAAGTCTGTCATCTTTTTATGATTTCATTCCATTAAATTAATATTGTCATCTTTGTACTTGCATTACAACTATCTTTAATATTTACATCTGCACCGTTCTTAAAATATTTCCCCAAACTCTTTGATTCCCCTCCCCCTTAAACGTGGGCTTGTGCTGACACATACAGCATGCAGAAATGAAGCAGTGTGACTTCTGGTGACAGATCATAAAGATAGTTCAGCTTCCATCTTGGCCTCTCTCCTGAACCAGTCACTGTGAAGGAAGCCGCCTGCTGCATTGTAAGGACCCTCCAGCTGACCTCGGGGCAGTGTTGCATGAGGAACTGAGGTCTCCTGACAATAGCCACATGCATGAGTGTGGAAGCAGATCCTGCAACACATGCAAGTCTTCAGATGACCACAGCCCTGGAAGACATCTGGATTGCAACGTCATAGAAGCCCTGAGGCAGAGTTTCCCTGCTAAGCCACACCAAATTCATGACCCACGGAAACTGTGAGATAATCATTTCTTGATGTTCTAGGCCACTTTCTTTTGGGTAATTTCATGCACAGCCATAGATAACTAACACACCATAAGAGCCACATAGATCTGGTCCATCTAGTCTTTTCTAAAGAAGTACTCTAGTTCCAGGCACATTGGTACTAAGTACTTTTGATTAAGGAAAAATGATGGAGAGTTTCTTCCAGATGGAAATGGTCACCCCAGAAACACAGATTATGCAAAGAACACTACAAGATTACTTAACACTTCCGTAAGATTTATTTTAGTTTTTCAGGCCCTAAAATCTTTCCTTAAGTATTTGCAAGTTAAAATATAACAGCTTCACCGCTAGTGTTTTTAAATTTTTCTTTTCCTTGTTCTTTTGATTTACTCCCCTATGTAATAGCCCAAGGTCATCCATCAAGATTCCTCCTGCACCTGAATTACAACCTCAAGGAGGGAAAAATAATAAACCCTAAGGGGCAGCAAGGCTATCGGTCAGGAATGGTCCTCAAGTCATAGCATAGAAACTGGTACCAAGGCAGAACGTGCCATCTGTGTGGTTTATAGATGACATTTTTTTTTTGGTTGTTTAAAATACAAATCTCCCATGTAGAGATTCCTAAGATCTATACAGTCTATGAGTGCCAAAAGATAGACTGTAGGGGAGGATGGAAGAGGACTAGAGAAAGATTCAGAGAAATGACACAGAAGAGAAATAGAGAAAAGCCGGCCATGTTCCCAAGTGGCCCATGCCAGCTGGTTCTGCAACGGGTCTCTGTAGTGGGCTCTGCAAAGTGTGTTTCCCACACATGCCTTTGGCTATCATCTATTCCACACCTCAAAGGCCATTTTACTTGTTTCATGTCATCCACTCACATGGTGTGATTCATCGTCATCTACCATACATTACAACTACTTTACAATGACTCTTTTCCCAACAAGTCTCTTTCCCATAAACTCAAACATTTTTTCCCAAGATGTGTTAGTCTGTATTTCCCCAGACTTACTCCAGTTGTTAGATTTCACTTGTGCTTCTTCCCAAAACTGAGAATTACAAACCCTCCCCATGCAAGACTTTCTGGTAATGTCTTNGATTCAGAGAAATGACACAGAAGAGAAATAGAGAAAAGCCGGCCATGTTCCCAAGTGGCCCATGCCAGCTGGTTCTGCAACGGGTCTCTGTAGTGGGCTCTGCAAAGTGTGTTTCCCACACATGCCTTTGGCTATCATCTATTCCACACCTCAAAGGCCATTTTACTTGTTTCATGTCATCCACTCACATGGTGTGATTCATCGTCATCTACCATACATTACAACTACTTTACAATGACTCTTTTCCCAACAAGTCTCTTTCCCATAAACTCAAACATTTTTTCCCAAGATGTGTTAGTCTGTATTTCCCCAGACTTACTCCAGTTGTTAGATTTCACTTGTGCTTCTTCCCAAAACTGAGAATTACAAACCCTCCCCATGCAAGACTTTCTGGTAATGTCTTTGATAAGCCATGAACTAACTGCACTAGTCAGGAAGCTTCAAATTTCGAGTGCCAGGAATCTAACTCCAGCTCAATCGAGCCTAAAAAGGACTTTGTCTGCTGACATAACAAGGAAGGGCAGGGGTGTAGCTGAGGACAAATGGAATGGGGGTCTGGACACAACCATAACTCCGTCCCCTTCTGCTTTGCTTCTTTGCTTATGGACTTTGTTCTCTGCTACTGTCAAGGGGCTTTTGCTGTGAGGGGAGCATGAGAAGAGCAGTTCAGTGTCCCATACCCGCAGGTATGCCAGCAGAGGGGAAAAGATCTTTAAACTTCAGCCAGTGTGAAAAATTCAGGCTTTGAGTTTCGATTGGCCTAATGTGGGTTACATGCCCATTCTGGACATGGGGGGCGGACAAGACACTGGGGAGGGAATGAGGGTAATTAGCTAGAAACTCACAAATGGAAAAGGACAGGACAGTGCAGCTGTCAGATAGAGAGGGAAAGAGAGTGATGTGCAGACACGATGTGTGTACGTACGGCACACTAACGCTCCAGATCCATAATTGCATATGCTCTGTGACAACCAACTGCCCAGCCACAGGATTAGGGAAAATGAAGAACATAAATCTGATAAGGTCCTAGTGTCCAGAACACACAAAGAGTTTTATAATTGAAAAATAGTACAGAAAACAACCCTATTGAAAAATGGACAAAAGACTGGAATAGACATTTTTCTGAAGAAGATATATGTGTATAAATGGCCGATAAGCACATAAAAAGATGGTCACTGTCATACGTCAATAGGAAATGAAAATAAGAACCACAGTGACATAGCACTTCACACCGACAAGGATGGCTAATTAAAAACAAATCACCACAGAAAATAGTAAGTGCTGGTGAGGATGTGGGGAAATGTTCCGTCCTCGTTACTGGGAGTGTGAACTGCTGCAGCTGCTGTGCAAATCAGTTCGGAAGTTTTTCAAAAAGTGAAACAGAGAGTTACCCCAGGATCCAGCAATTTCACTTCTGGGTAGATACCCAAGAGAAATGGAGCCATAGGTCTCCGGAGAAACTTGTACATGAATATTCATAATGGCATTATTCTTAGCCAAAAGGTGGAAATAATGCATGAACTGAGGAGTGAACAACCAAATTTGCCATTATAATAGAATATTCTTCATTC
>NW_007729882.1:127027-129460 GCF_000696425.1 Galeopterus variegatus
CTGGACATGGGGGGCGGACAAGACACTGGGGAGGGAATGAGGGTAATTAGCTAGAAACTCACAAATGGAAAAGGACAGGACAGTGCAGCTGTCAGATAGAGAGGGAAAGAGAGTGATGTGCAGACACGATGTGTGTACGTACGGCACACTAACGCTCCAGATCCATAATTGCATATGCTCTGTGACAACCAACTGCCCAGCCACAGGATTAGGGAAAATGAAGAACATAAATCTGATAAGGTCCTAGTGTCCAGAACACACAAAGAGTTTTATAATTGAAAAATAGTACAGAAAACAACCCTATTGAAAAATGGACAAAAGACTGGAATAGACATTTTTCTGAAGAAGATATATGTGTATAAATGGCCGATAAGCACATAAAAAGATGGTCACTGTCATACGTCAATAGGAAATGAAAATAAGAACCACAGTGACATAGCACTTCACACCGACAAGGATGGCTAATTAAAAACAAATCACCACAGAAAATAGTAAGTGCTGGTGAGGATGTGGGGAAATGTTCCGTCCTCGTTACTGGGAGTGTGAACTGCTGCAGCTGCTGTGCAAATCAGTTCGGAAGTTTTTCAAAAAGTGAAACAGAGAGTTACCCCAGGATCCAGCAATTTCACTTCTGGGTAGATACCCAAGAGAAATGGAGCCATAGGTCTCTGGAGAAACTTGTACATGAATATTCATAATGGCATTATTCTTAGCCAAAAGGTGGAAATAATGCATGAACTGAGGAGTGAACAACCAAATTTGCCATTATAATAGAATATTCTTCATTCATACAAAATGATATATGTTAAAACATGGATGGATTGTGAAAACATTACGGTAAGTGAAAGATGCCAGATGCAAAAGGCCATATGCTGCATGGTTCCATTTATATGAAATGTCCAGAATAGGAAAAAGGATATGGTCTTTCTTTGGGGAATAATAACATTCTAGAATTTGATAATGGTGATGGTTGTACAACATTGCACTTTAAAGTGGTTAATTGCATACTATCTGCATTGTATATCAATAAAAGTTAATTAAGCAACTTTGGTCCATTATGACTATCATTTAGTTGTGGGTGAGGGGGGTTGACATGCTATTTTTGTGTCTGTCCCAGTTTCAAGTCCCAGTACCAAATGATTTTGTTAAATGTGTATACATTAATTAATTGGCTCTTTTCCTACAAAGAATCAAAAGAGCCTCTAGGAACTCTAGCTTTTAAAAAATGTGTACCCCTTCATGGGTTTTCATTTAATTCATTCTGGGAGGTATTCTTGTCAACACTTCTCTTACAAGACTCCTTAAACATCTATGGTCATGAACTCTAAGATATTTTTTTCTGTTTGTAATAATGGCATTATTCCACCAAAAGAGTTTCCCGTGTAATCCTGTTAATATATTGGCAAAAAAAGGGAGATCCAAACACTTTGAATCATCCAGCATGCTACTAGTGGAGAGGGAACAGAAAGTACAAGTCCTAGGAATCAGACAGAATAGCAAGGTCTGCAATGCAGTGTGCTTTTTGCTGTCTAGAACCAAAAGGTACTCACATATGAAGGGAAAGGAGGAAGACAGGGAGGGGGAAAAGGGCACAGAAAGACAGAGGGAGGCGATTCTTGCAATTGTCCTTTTGACCAGAAAATCATTCATTTTGACTAGAAATCATCCCTGCTGGGGTTGAGATTAGCTACTCATTATTTTTAAAGTTCAAACTACCATTTTTAATTCATTTAGAAGTAATTTAAAAATCAACATGAGTGTTACATTATCAAAATGACTTAACCCAGCTCTCTCAGTGTACAAAAGCAGTGCTGAGCCTTATTTATATAGTCTACCATGTCCGCTGTTGAAGTAGGTGGTAGATAGAAATAGTTATGGTCTTGGCCTCAAAAACTTAAGGTCGAAGTCTAAGTTGATCATGGACTAACGACGTGTTCTCTGAGTCACTGGATCTCAGTTTTCTTATCTGTGAAGAATGTTTTCTGCAGTCCTTGCAGAGATAGCTGCCATCGTTTAGGTCTCAGTGAGGATGCCCCTGCTCAGAGACGCCTTCCCCGACCACCCCATCTAAAGTAGTTGCCAAGCTCATCTGTCTCACAGCCACCTACTGGAATTCTCTAAATAGCACTTAGGACTCTTCAGTTATTTCTTCCTCATTTAATTACTTATTATCAATTCATTTTTTCATCATCCACAACACCTGGTGGAATACAAGCTTCAAGGAAGCAAAGAAACTGCCTCCTTCTTTGCCAGTGAATTGCCAGTGCCTGGTACAAAATACGCACCCAGTAAGTAGTCAATGAATGAAATGAATTGATAGATATGATTGGGTTCATACCAGCGGTGTGCCAGCTTTCAAAGACTTTTGTGAGGACCAGAAAGAGGAAATAGCTTTTGAGTGGTGGAGCACTCTACAAGTGGAAGATTTTATTA
>NW_007729882.1:129841-131881 GCF_000696425.1 Galeopterus variegatus
GACCAGAAAGAGGAAATAGCTTTTGAGTGGTGGAGCACTCTACAAGTGGAAGATTTTATTAGAGATTTTATTTTAAACTGATACCCGGACCAGAAAGAGGAAATAGCTTTTGAGTGGTGGAGCACTCTACAAGTGGAAGATTTTATTACCATGGTATCAGTTTTCCTTAAAGATTAACCACACATAACCTATGACTTGATGAATTATTTTCATAGCTAATAAATTCTACACATGAGCAGAAAGATGGCTCTCCAATTTTCTGGAGCAATTTTACTTGGAAAAAATACTTGCATACAAAATAAAATTCATGCATACAATTATGGCAGGGGCTGTGTCATTATGAATTCTGGCTTCTTAGCAAGAGTGAAGTTCAGGCCTTTGCCTCAGTAGTCAGTGCAGCTTCAGGAACTGAGCCTTTCCCCGCAGCAGCAACATCCCTAAGGATTGCCAAGAAAAGGGATGGCGAGCACGGCACGCCCACAAGTGTGCATGTGGGTCCCACGCTCTCCTCCTTGATGTCTTTTCTGATGGCCCATGTCAAGGGATGACTCAGCAGGTGGTAAGTCACAGGCCCAAGCTGATGATGCAACCCTGGCCTCTGTGGTCTTTTTCAGAGTTGACTGTACCAAGTCCTGCCTCTGTCTTATGGCTTCATGATTTATAGAAGGCCGTAGAATAAATATCAGGCCGGAGCCTTGCTCAACATGTAGTCATTGCCTTAGTATGAATTCCTTGGCCATTGGATCACTTGCTTTTTCCACTGGGGTTGATCTGGAACCTTTGAGATGTCAGTGTGGAATCTTCTAAATGCACTCAGCTTCCTGAATAGTATGAACACGCAGTGGTTAAGATTATAAGCTTTGGAGTCGGCTAGACCTGGGTCAGGAACTCAGCTCCATGGCCTGTGAGCTCTACAGCTTTGGCCAGTCTCCTCACCTTGCTCAGCCTCAGCCTCTTCAGCTTTAAATGCATGACCATGTCAACCAGCTTATAGAATTGTTGTTAGGACTAACAGAAAAAATGCATGCAAAACCCTTCACACACTGCCTGGCACATCAGGCTGAATTATTGTTAGTTGTTCCATCACAAGTCAGCAAATATAGAACTACAGATGCTAAAATTGTAGGTTGAGAGAAAAAAATAAACTCTTCTAACCTACAACCTCCAGTATCCAGAATACATGCAGAAAAAGGAGTTGCTACTTGACTGAAAGTTGGTGTTTAAAAATATTTCTGTTGTTGAACATTTTTCTCAAGTGTGTGGGGTTAATGCTCTGGTGAGTAAATAGTAATTAGATATACAGTTTTAAGTTGCATAATATGCATAATAACTATACACATAAAAGATTTACAAACTGGTAAGGGCCACTTTCTAAAGTGTCTTGAAATCAGGAGTCAGAATTTTAGCTCTGTCCCTCTGCTTGCTTAAGCCACTTAGTTCTCAGGAGCCTCAGTTTATTTTTTGTGATATGTAGAGATCCAACTAGATTGCTGATTCTCAAAATGAATTTTCCAGAGCATTAGTTCTGTGTGATAAGTAGTGTTCAATGGTCAAGTCGTTTGCAAAATACCAGGAAAGAAGCATCTCTACCACAGCATTGAGCTCTAATTTGCTAATATGTATTTTCCCAGGGGAATATAGTTTTCTGTATTTCCCAAACATAGTTGATTAAAGGATTTTTTTTTTAATGAGCATCTTGTGAGACTAGAGTTCTAAGAAGCATTTTATGAAATATAGGCCTGGTAACACCCAAGACTCCTTCCAGTTCTAAATTCTAAAGCTCCGATTCCCTTCTCCCTTCTCCATGCCCTGACTGGACATTGCCAGAACCCTGCTGCTGGCCTCCTCCACACTGTTTCACCAAGATCCAGGCTACTGGATGTTTCCCTAATCATCTTGCGCTTTCCACTCTGTGCTTCCTAGAATAGATCCTTATATTGCTAGAGTCAATCAGCCCATCAGTCAGCATGTGGCAATTGCTGCTTCAACCAACATGGAGACTGCAGGTGTGGAGACGGGAGACCATCATCTGCATGGTAG
>NW_007729882.1:132249-135366 GCF_000696425.1 Galeopterus variegatus
CTGCTTCAACCAACATGGAGACTGCAGGTGTGGAGACGGGAGACCATCATCTGCATGGTAGAGTGAAAAGGTGGTCTCTGGGCTGCCCTGAAATGTTCACTCTCACCAGGTCATGGGCTACCAGGTGTGAGGGTGGGAAATCTTATCATGGTAATTGAAAGGTGGGGTCTTGAAGAGATGATTGGATTGTAGGATTATGCTATAGTGAATGGATTAATAACGGAGGTCAGAGGCATGGTTCTGCGGGCTTTAAAAGGAGAGCACATGAGAGTCTCTCTCTCTCTGCTCCACCACTTTCTGCCACGTGTGACCCCTGCATTGCTGTAAAGCCACAACCAAGAAGAACCTTCACCAGATGTGTTCCCTTGACTTTGGACTTCCCAGCCTCCCAAACTGTAAGCAATAAATTTTGTTTTCTAACGAAGTACCCAATTCCGTGTATTCTGTTATAAGCAGTAATGGACTACTACACCAGGTAGAACTGTCCTTTACCTCTTTTTGGAAGACTTTGAGATGATGCTTGAGAAGTAAGAATTGAACTATTTTGTTTAAAAAGCACTGGACTTAACAGTATTAAGAAAATTACTTGACCTCTTTGAGCTGCTGAATTATCCCCTGTAAAATGGGAGCAAAACAGGATGACGCCTGCGCAGAACCTGCCACAGTGCCTGGCACAAACTGTGGAAGGCATGCTGGGTTCCTTCCCTTCCTTTCCTCTCCCTTTCTCCTTTATGTGCTTTCACATCATATGAGCAAATGTCCTTCTCTCACAACAAAGTCGGAGAAGAGAGGCAAATGAACCACCCAAGTCCCATTTATATATCATCTTGATGGGGCTCCAAATTAGTGGATTCTGAAGAGTTTTGCCACAGAACAGGGCATTATACTGCAAGATGGCAGTCTAGGAGAATTTCTTTCTACTGAACTAAATTAGTTACATAACTTGCTTCTGTACAGAAAGCTAAAATCTTTACACCATCAGGTTAGGCAAAGGGTAACTGAGGACTGTGAATTAGTATTAGTTCCCAGGAAAGGAACAACATGGGTGTTATTTATATGAGTCACAAATACTATGGAGGAAACTGACCAGAAACAGGAGGAAAAGTCACACTTCCGATGACACACTCCAGGGGCTCGGAAACTCAGCAGGTAGGGATGAATGACACCCATGAGCAGACATGGTCTGACAACACTCACACCAGACGTCTTCTGGTACACTCAGTGACCACAGCTTATGTTCTAGATTCCACAGAGAACCAGGGAAAGTAGCCTGGGACACAATCTTCATGACCTGAAATCCCAGGTTTCCAAAAGAGGTGGCTGGGATGGGCGAGAAGCTGGGGGAAGACAGGGGAGTTTCTGTACAGTCACCCGAGTGTCAAGCTCATGATGCTACACCCCTGTGTTCCAGGGAAAAATTCTCTCTTGGGGGCAGTACTGTCTTTTCTGATATGACATGTAGATAGGAAGAACTCTACCCATAATATTCCACCTAATCATTATAGTAATTCAGAGAGAAAATGACTATTATTTCCATGTTTCAGATGAGAACTACACTTCATCAAAGTTAATAACTTGCCCAAGTTTCTAATGTCAGTATGTGGAGACTTGAAATAGCCTTGTGTGTTCTGTGTCCATTACGTTCTCTATCGTTACATCCTGTTAATGGATAAAATAATCCCTAAAGCAATCCTCGCAAAGCTTACAAGTAGATTAAAAATCCAGAACACAGAGAAGAAAATGAAGAACTAGGGTTTTGCCATCATAAATTCTGCTAATATATTTCCAAAATTTAATCAGAGTTCTTCCAACTTCTACCTTGCCATAAAATATCTGTTTTCATTAAATTCTATAATTTTGTTGGAGGCACCTAGCAGCTGAAAATCAGTAATCAAATGTGCCAGGCTCTAAATAAACACAGTCCTGGTCATTGATGAAAAAATGTTGAAATAATGATAATCGAAAACTGAAGCCATAACTTCTAATAAACTCCTCCAAGAGCATATTTGCCTCTTTCTAATGGGACAAGAATCTTGGTTTGGGAGTTAGGAAATGTGGATTCAGCCTCCTTTGAATTACACCCACTTCCTACTGAGCCGCATTCAGTAATAGGTGTGTGAGTACTGCATTCTCTGACTTTGTCCAAAAATGTCTTTATTTCTCCTTCACATGAAATTATGATATCATCATGTAGGGAATTCTAAAATGACAGTTATTTCACTCTGTGTTAGGAATTTGTTCCCATTAACTTATTTCATTTTTCTGACGAGAAGCTTTCTATTAGTCTAATTTTTCTTCCTTTCCAGATAATGTCTTCTCTCTCTGTTGCTGGGACTTTTCTCTTTGGTAATTCCATAGCTTTATTGCAATATGTGTATGTGTGAATTTTTCTTTTTCATTTGCCTTGGTTTACATTCTTGAAACTGTGGTTCTTCAATCTCAGTATTGTGAGTTCCTTCAATTCTGAAGCATTATCAATTGTAATCTCTTCAAATGTGCCTCTCCCTAACTCTCTATATTATTCCCCTCGAGCATTCTTACTAGACAAATGTTGAATCTTCTTTTCCCCACAACTCTTTACATCTCATTTCCTCACCTCCCTTCAATGCTTTCCAGGTGAGCTCCCCTGTTCTGTCTTTGAATTCACTAATTCTCTCAGCAAGTGCTGTCCGTTAGCCTGTCCATGGAAGGCTTTATTTCAGTGACTATACTTTGCATTTCTGGCTCTATAAATATATCTCTCTATTTTTCAATGTCCTGTTTTTAAATTATATTTATATTCCTTCCTTTAGTTCTTTAGTAACACTAATAGACTTTCTAATAGTCCTGTGTCTGAGTATAAGCCATTTCCCTTAGCCTGGATTGGCAGGCATGTAGGTTGGTGTGTGCAGGGTGCTGTAGAGATGTGGTTGCCCATGGTGGGCTCTAAGGGTCAAGGTCAGATATTTTAAGTGGGGAGCTATTAGAAGGTTTTTGTAACAGACTGGTATGACCAGATCTATACTTTAGATAAAGTTCTTTGGCAACAGTAGGTACCAGGGCTCTGAGCAGGAGCGATCAGATTCCAGGAGGCTCTCACGGAGTTCCAGGAAAGATCGGGCTCTAGTATCCCAGTGG
>NW_007729882.1:137216-138582 GCF_000696425.1 Galeopterus variegatus
GCCTCCAAAAAAAACATTTCATGACAACTTTTAACAGGCAATGACCTGAATGTTTGATATACAGAGACAGTTATTTCTTGTCCTCAAATAGTTCTTAAAGTCTCCCTGGGGAAGCAGACTTGTAAGCAAATAATTACAACATATTGTGCTTTTATAGAATTCAAGGCAATACGGATGGAAGTGCTAATTCTGGTGAGATTGGGAAAGACCTCTCAGAATTCTTGGTTTCAAAGTAGGTCTCAGTAGATGTTCAGGCCTCCCGTGAGAAGGAAATAGCACATGCACAGATGTAGAGTTAGGATGGAACACGGTGGCCACAGCCTCAGAAAGGGCAAGTGTGTCATTCGCACAGGCTTGGCTGGAGGTCTCAGGCCAGATGGGCCATCTCTGCATGGGGCACTGACGAGCTCCCTGAGCCCACAGTGCAAGGCNCGTTCAAGTTGTTAATAAACAGGAAATTATTTTTTCTGGCATTTTGTCTCATTTCTTCTCCTCCAGGCCAGTTCATCCTGGTGACAGATAAAATTTGAGGGGAAGTCCAATAAAGTCCTTATTTTGCTTAAAAAAGAAAAGAATCTTTCCCTGCTCTGTGGCATAGGAACTTCTGACCACAGTGGGTGTCAGGGAGCATTTGCAGTATGTAAACACTGGGGGGCATTCCCAGGCCCGCTCTGACTCAGGCTGGGCAGCATGGAGGGTGACAGGAGGTGCGGCCTGGCCACTGAAGCAGGAGGCAGAGCAGATACACACAGACTGCATGGCACGGAGCATTGGCCAGGACTAGGCCTAAAGTGAACTCTTGTGGACTAAAGATTCCTATGCAAGAATGGTCCTTTTTGAGAACTGGGATAATTTGTTTTTAGCAAAACACTGTTTCTTTTTTTGAGGGTGAGAAGAAAACGGGTGTGGGAAAAGCTTTGGAAATCTTGCAAGACCTCTTGGACACGGACTATGTGTTACAAAACACATTTTTGATGAGTTAAGTGTTAGCCAATCAAAAACAGACAGATTGTCTTTCCCACGTTGGCTTCAAAATGCAGCCTTTGCTGAATATGGCTGAGAACTTGCTGAACCCAGTCATTTGCAAGAGTGTCAAGGAGTCCATATAACGAGAGGACACAGACGAGTTTGCTTGTTCTTTTTTACAAAACATAATTGCAGCCTTCTGGGAGGAAAAAAAAAAAATTGAACAATACCAAATCAAAAGCAGCTCCAACTGTCAGTGGAGGGCAGACCAGAATAAAAATTTCAAAGGAAAGAGATATTCATTTTAAGCCATAATGAGTTCTCTTTGTCACTGAAAATGCCTCCAAAAAAAACATTTCATGACAACTTTTAACAGGCAATGACCTGAATGTTTGATATA
>NW_007729882.1:140097-141619 GCF_000696425.1 Galeopterus variegatus
AAAGAAAGAAAGAAAGGCAGTCCAGCTCAGACACATGGAAGATAATTTAAATACTCAACAAGTCTGGGCCGAGCCCGTGGCGCACTCCAGAGAGTGCGGCGCTGGGAGTGCAGCAGCGTTCCCACTGCGGGCTCAGATGACCGATGTGCTCACTGGCTGAGCGCAGTGCAGCCGGTCTCAAAAAGGACAAAAAAATAAAATAAAATAAATAAATAAATAAATACTCAACAAGTCTGAAAGGAGTTTCAGAAAAAAAGGATAAAAGAAGTGGTAGAAAACCAGCAGTCTTAGAAGAGAATTTTATAGAAATGAAGAATAAAAATTTCTTAAATTGAAAATACATTCCAAATACTAAAAAGAATGAATAAAGATAAACTCACACTCAGAAATATCAATATCATTATAGCATATTAAATAGGATAAAACCAGATTAAGAGAAAAATCTTAAAAGCTTTGAACCTTCTAGAAGAAATTACCTACAAAGGAATAGAAAATGGATGGCAGTCTCCTCAGAGAGAGCCTCACAGAGTAAAGAGAAAAAAACTGTCAAGCCTGGAGTTTATACCCAGCTAAACTGTTACTCAAGAATGGGAAAGAAATAATGTTATTTTCAAACTCATAAAAATTATAAAAGTTAACCATCCTCAGAGTTACCCAAAAGAACTACCAGGGAATGTGCTTCTGAAAGAGGAAAAGCAAGAATAGAGATATTGGAATGAAATTTAACAAATAATAGTCAGCACATATCTTCTTAATTTTTTTATTCATTTGTTATTCTTTAATATTTGTTCTATTGTTTTATTTTGTTGCTCATATTAATTTATTATTGCTATGCTCTTTTAATTGAAAAAAATGCTAATTTTTAAAGAGCAAAATTAAATTCTAGGCAACAGTAACAAGATTGGGGAATAGGAGGTCAAAGTGTGTGAAGGTATTTGCAGTGGTAACTAGGAGGAGAGAGTATACTGAATAATTTCCAACTTTTCTAGAAAAATATGTAGTTAAATGTAAATATTAGAAATTTAAAGTAACCACTAAATTAATAAAAATAGAATTTATATTTCATGATCCAACAGAGAGAGTGAGAAAAATAAATTAAAAAACAACCAAATATTTTAGTTCAACAGAACTGAGGAAAGGAAAAAAAAAAAAAAGAGCAAAGAAAGAAAATGTTATATAGCACATATAAAACTGTCTGGTTGAAATAAGTCCAAATATACCATTAATCACAATAAATATACACAGATTATATTTAACAATTGAAAGGCAGAAATTAGCATGTCAGGTAAAATAAAACAGGATCTAAGATGCAACTTATAATATACGCACCTAAAGCTAAAATACACAGAAAGGTCAAAATTAAAAGGAGGAACAAATATATTCTATGCAAGCAATGATCCAAAACAAGCTGATCTAACAGTATTAATACCCAACAAAATTTATGTTAAGGCAAAACACAAGCAGGGGACACGACAGAATCATAGTAGAGAAATCATCATGAAGTTACAGTGATCATGAACTT
>NW_007729882.1:141996-143610 GCF_000696425.1 Galeopterus variegatus
CTGAGGGTTGCGATCCGTTGCCGGACACAGAAAAAGACAAAAGACAAAAAAAAAAAAAATGAATTTGTATTTCATGATCCAACAGAGAGAGTGAGAAAAATAAATTTAAAAAAAAACAACCAAATATTTTAGTTCAACAGAACTGAGGAAAGGAAAAAAAAAAAAAAGAGCAAAGAAAGAAAATGTTATATAGCACATATAAAACTGTCTGGTTGAAATAAGTCCAAATATACCATTAATCACAATAAATATACACAGATTATATTTAACAATTGAAAGGCAGAAATTAGCATGTCAGGTAAAATAAAACAGGATCTAATATGCAACTTACAATATATGCACCTAAAGCTAAAATACACAGAAAGGACAAAATTAAAAGGAGGAACAAATATATTCTATGCAAGCAATGATCCAAAACAAGCTGATCTAACAGTATTAATACCTAACAAAATTTATGTTAAGGCAAAACATAAACAGGGGACACGACAGAATCATAGTAGAGAAATCATCATGAAGTTACAGTGATCATGAACTTGTATGTGCCTAACCAAAACTCCTCAAAATATAAAAATCTGAAGTTAATAAAATTAGAGGGAGATATTGAGAAGTCAATGGGGAATTTAACACAATTGTATTAGAAATTGATAGCTTACGCCTACAAATCACTACTAAGGAGAGAGAATCTTTGAACAATTACACTAATAGATCTGAAAGATCTAGTAGACCGAATTGATCTACTATGGAACCCTATCTCCAACAAATATAGAATATGTGTTTTTCCAACAATGCTTGGAACCTTCGAAAAGACATACCTTTTAATTAAGATACCTCAGAATATTTCTTCTTTTGAACATATATGCTTTCTCCTGTTTTTCACTCTAATTTACTCTCTATGACTTATGTCTTCCATGTGTCTGCTGAAGAATCATCCAGCCAGTAAGATGGTGTCTGCGTGGCTGTGACTTGAGACTGATGTTTCTCCTGGGACCTTGACCAATGTCTTCCTCTTCAGCCTCTGAACAGTCATTAGTAGAAGATTTAGTCACAGTGATGTGCATTAAATTTAAACTTGTAGCCTTGATTTCAGGGGCACTCACTTTAGTTTTCTGAAGAGGAAAGTTTCTGCCTGGGACTCTACCTAGGGCCCTGCCTGCCTTTGGAGTAAGACACATAAGTCCAAAAATTGTTTTGTGCTTTTTGGAAGTCTTTCTGAGAGACATGCAAAAAATGTAGTGGAATAAACCCAAAAATGATGGGCATTTACCAGTTCCCTTTAATGTTCTCACTAGCTCTGCCTGCATTAGCCATTTATGGTCTTTCTCAAAGAGAACATAATTAACTTATCATAATGGGTCAGGGTAACTGTGTCCTCTGACCCAAGCCCATCACTCCAGGCTTCTATTACCGGGCTGGGATGCTTCCTGATTTACTTTCCTAGTGACACAGAAAACTTAATATGCTGCCCTTCATAAGTGACAAGGACGCTATGGTCCTACTCTAGGCTGGGTATTCATTATGCCGTGATAAGAGGTTTCCATGGAGACATAACAACTGCTCACATCCTCACACTCCTTCACAATTTGCTAAGCCCTTTCCTAAACTGGTTTCATCCGA
>NW_007729882.1:144646-148074 GCF_000696425.1 Galeopterus variegatus
CCCTGAACGCCCCACACATGCCGGGATATACGGTTACCTGAGAGTGGGGGAAGCACTTCCTCCCCGATGGCCTGGAGAGGATCGTTCGGCTGTCACCAGCCCAGGAGTGTTGCACAGATCAAGTTCACACAGCCTTCCTGTCGCTGCTGTGTTCCCAGCGGGGGACTTTTCTCCTTACCGGGTCTCTTCCCCATCTCCGTAGCCAGCTCACGGATCTCATCCTTTCTTACTCCATGTGCCTTGATGGCGGCCCCCACCCCCATTTCGGATTCATTTCGGGAAGGAATGGGCTTGAGTGCGTCCAGTGACCAGAGCCCAGTCCTGGAGATGACGGAGGTCAACGATCGGGCCCTGTGGCTTGGACGTGCTGCCCCCTCTGCCCTCCCAGCGCCTGGCTCCCCGCAGTGCAGGACACCCGCTGGCTCAACCTCGAGCCTCCCTCTCTGGTCTCCCCTCGTCCCCAACCCTCTTTCTAGCCTGAATACCTGCATCCTCCATGCCTCTTCGTCACTGCCATGCGGTTGGGCTGCCAAGGAAGTGGCCCTTCTTGTGGTTTCTGATGGGGACACCCACGCCCCCGCCACCTGGCCACCGTCCGCAGCTGCTCTTCTGGGAACCCCCTCGCTGCTTGCTCTCTGCCTCTCCAGCCTGTGCTCTTAGGCTGCACGATCTGGCCCGGGCTGTTCTTTTCTGCTTCTTCCTTTCTCTGCCCTTCTTTGGAGAGCGCACGTTTTGGTCCTGGGCCCCGCACGCCTGGTTCACTGCACTTGTCCCCCTCGCAGCCCATCCCAGAGCCCGCGTGCCCCGGCCTGGCTGGCAGAGGCAGAGCAGCGTGCCAGGTCCTCCCCTGCCGCAGCCGGCCTGCTCCTACCGTGCAGTCACCCACACAGCAAGATGCCACATCCACACGAGCACAGCGAAGCTAGTCATCCGTCAGGGGCTGCCCACCCTCCCGTCTGCAGCCCACTTTTGAGGAGGGGACCATCGTTGTCTGTTCCCGCAGCTCAGGTGTGCAGCTGACGCCTGTCACTTCATATGTCATCCAGGGGCACAGCATTCCAGCACAGAGCTAACAGCTCTTTGATGTGGCTGAGGACTGGAGCCACACGTCTCCAAGCCGCCGTTTCTAAGTAAAATATACTCTGCGGCGGGCAAATTAAATTTAAGCTCATTTCAATTAAACATCAAATTTCAGGCTAATACTTCTTCAAAGTAAACGGGTTGGGGGAAAGAGGGGAGCTCCTGACACGTACAGGAACCACATTTTCTCTTTCTTATGGCTGATGTTACAGCTTCGTCTCCTGTTTAAACCAGGAGCGAGGCCGCACGGGCAGTCCCGTCTTCTCTCTCCACTCACACCTGCCACGGACGCGCCTGCCGCCCTCGCCACCGGCCCCTCTGGCCTGACTCACCGCTGCGTAGGAAACCTCGACCTCACATCCCGGTCTGGTCACGTGGGAGGTGTTCACCTTTATTCTGTATTTTCAGATCAGCCTATTGTTTTTCTCCCAAGCCCTCTGTCTCCGAAAGGTGCCTGTTCGGGACGTCTGTGCCCATCTGTGCCCCACTCCCCGCGGCCCCAGTACTACCCCGCAGGACTTCCAGACTCAAGGTGGGCCCGCTGGCATTTTTGCGTTGCAACTTATACCTGTTTTAGCTGTCAGTGTTATCATTATATCTGACAGGTTATTAACAATGGCTTTCAGATGCTGAGTTAAAGTCTACACAATTGGGACACTCAGATTGAAAAATAAAACAAAAGTCACTAGAATGGTAACCGTCCTCCTCCCACTCACCCAGAGGGAGCACACAGGACAAGACAGGACGTGGGGCACAAGTGAAGCTGCCACCAAGACCCCTGACCCCAGCCTGCACCCCCAACGCCACCAGCCCTGCTGTGAGGCCCTCAGAAGCCTGTGAATGACGGTGCCTGCGTCCTGACGGTCACAGCAGCAGCAGGAGCCAAACCCCCTTATCTAACGTCGTCACTTCTGCACCGGATTCTTTCCAGTCTGCCCAGCTGAGAATGCTTCCCAGAAGCTGCCAAGCAACAGGAAGAATGCAAAGGGGAGGGTCAAAATGGGGGTGTGAGTGGAGGCCCTGGGGGTCGCCAGGGGCCAGTGCCAAGAGCCGAGGCACTGCTGCCCTCTTCACCATTGGCTGAGACCATGGCTCTGGGCTCCAGCAGGCAGTGCCAGCCCTCACCAACCCTGCCAGCCCATCCACCCCACAAACTTTGCCCCCCACACCTTCTCCCCGTGGCAGCAAGCCTCTCCCAGGTCTCCTCAAGTGTCAACAAATCCTCTTTAGGTCACGGATCCTACCCTTTCCCCAAGCAGCCAAGGGAGGAGGGAGGGACGGAAGGAGGCTGGGTACCCAACCAAGTCACCCCATCACAGCTGGTGGATCATTTTGAGCCTCTGGCATTTGCCCCAAATGTTAGCATAGGTCAGCAGTGTTCTGCTACCCAGAAGTAAGATATAAATCCCAAGAGACAACAGCCACCTCCTGTTAGAGCTTCAGTGGGTGACTCTGGGCAAGTTAGGAGAATTCTCTGTGCCTCACTTTCCCTTCTATAAAGGGGGACTAATAATAGTATTTACTGAGTAGATGAGAGTGAGATATTTATAGTATCACATTTCCTATAGAACGAGTCATAAATGCTTATGAATAAGTAACAGTAGAACTCACAGTTTCTTACCTGTGCCTCCGTTTCTCATCTGCAAAATGGGGGCGATAACAGCACTTACGGAACAGCATTGGGAAGGCTAAATAAGCTGACGCTGGAAGTACCTGCTTGGCAAATGGTAGGTACCCAGTAGATGTGAGCTACCACTCTACTCAAGCCATCGGGGAGGAAAGGGGTGACCCCTGTGCTCCCCATCCTAAGAGTCACAGCCGACACTCCTATAATGCAGGAGAGGTTAGCAAGAGAAAAGCATAACAGATTTATTTGATTATAGTTTGACGTGACATGGGAGCCTTCAGAACGAAGACCCAAAGATACAGGAAACACCACCCATGTTTATGCTCAGGGTCAGTGGAGAATGAACAGCCGCGTGGAGCTGACGGACAGACGGGTCTGTGCTGATGCGGCCCGTGCAGACCCTTCTCGGCCCCTCCGTGTGGCCGAGCTCCCTCCCAGGGAGTGTGCAGGGCCCTGGAGCGAGGGTCGTCCATTCTTTAGTGGCAGCTGTTGCACAGAAGACGGGGGAAGGTTAGAGTCATGTTTTTAGGCTTTATGGCTGGTTTGGGAGAACGAGGTTCTAGTCTCCATGGCTCAGCTCAGGGGAGCATGAGGGGTGGGAGGCAGGAGGGCAGGAGAAGGTCAGAGAGAGACTTCACTTCTGAAGCCTTCACTTTGGGATATTGTTTTCTGAGCCTCCACACTACAGAATCTTTAGAATATTCTGGGTTTAAGAAAAGCA
>NW_007729882.1:148084-150059 GCF_000696425.1 Galeopterus variegatus
TATTGTTTTCTGAGCCTCCACACTACAGAATCTTTAGAATATTCTGGGTTTAAGAAAAGCAAAATTGGGCAGCGAGTGACAGATTCCCACCTGGAATCTGGGCCTTTGGTCACCATCAGAGCCCCTGAGTTGGTGCTGAAATATCCTAAGTCCAGTCACGAGAGTAACCAGTCCTCCCACCTCCACACCTCCTGCCCCGAGACGTGGAGGCAGGTAGCGGCTGGGAACCACATCGTGCAGGAGAGACACGGGGACAGAGCGCTGCAGCTCAGGACACTGGTCCCTGACTCCTTCCAGATGACGCGGAGCGTGAGCAACCCCTTCCATTCACAAGCCGAAGACACAGACCCACGAGGTGGGCCCCTCCCTGTTTCCCTGGTGAATGCTTCGGAAAACTCTCAGCTGGGAATTTTTTAAATTTCCATTTATCCTCACCCTCCAGCGCTCAGTGAAGGATGGGAGGGTGAGTCAGGCAGCCGGCTTGGGGACAGCAGAATGGGGGAGGCTCCAGACGCTTTCGTCCTAGCTCAGTGGCTCCTGACCTTTGCCCCCGGCTGTGCTTCTGGTGGGGACTGTGACTCCTCAAACTCACAGCCCAGAGCTTCCGAACACCATAGGGCATTTCATGCGGGCCAGTGACTAACCCATTCACGAAATGGGAAGCTTATTTTCTTACAAAAGCTTATTTTCTTACAAAAGCATCTCCTGGGATAGGATCCCACCCTGGCGGCTCACCCTCAAGATAGAACTGTTCCAGTAGCTGAAACAGGTTAGTTTTGACCTTTCTCAACCTCTCTGTGGCCCTTGATGACACAGGCGGTGGATGCGTCTTGAAGCCTCTGCCCGGGCCCCAAGGACTATTCTCTCCTGGCTCCCTTCCCTCCTCTGGCCGTGGCCCCGCAGTCCCTCTGCCACCGGATCCCCTTCCTCCAGCTGCCCCTAACATGTCTGGAGTTTCAGAGTTTCATATTTACTCTTGTTCACTTTTTAATTTGGACCAGCGGTTCATGATCTTTTCTGGTGACAGCCCATTTTAAAGGATCTCATGAGTTCTCTGGACTCTCACATCTGGAGTGTTGCACACAACTTCAGGGGTTCACGAGCCACTGAGGTGCCCCGTGACACTCCAAGATCCACATGGGAACAAGGCCTCAGTGCTGGGGGGATGTTTTCTCCTCCTGCTGCACAGAAGCTCCCCCATAACAGCAGCAACACCAGTGGCAGCAGGACCCCATGAGGCCGTGACAGAGTGAGCCGGCACAAGGCCACTGCATGATTCTGTCTCAGCAGTCACTGTACACCTGCACGATTCTGCACACGCTCAGCACACGTGAGTAAGTTTCCAGTGCCTTCTTCATCAGTTACAGATGTGTCCTTGCTCTCATCTCCCCACTCTCTCNATCCACATGGGAACAAGGCCTCAGTGCTGGGGGGATGTTTTCTCCTCCTGCTGCACAGAAGCTCCCCCATAACAGCAGCAACACCAGTGGCAGCAGGACCCCATGAGGCCGTGACAGAGTGAGCCGGCACAAGGCCACTGCATGATTCTGTCTCAGCAGTCACTGTACACCTGCACGATTCTGCACACGCTCAGCACACGTGAGTAAGTTTCCAGTGCCTTCTTCATCAGTTACAGATGTGTCCTTGCTCTCATCTCCCCACTCTCTCGAGAGAATTTATTTAGATACTCAACCACAGAATCGATCCTGCTTTCTGTTTATTTTTTGGAACAGCTGCATTGAGATAGAACTCGCGTACCATACAATTCACGTATTTGAAGTGTTCAGCTGAATGGTTTTCAGTATGTTCAGGGTTGTGCAGTCAGCACAAGAATCAAATTCACTTCAAAAAGAAACCCTGCACCCTCCCCCAATCATGCCCCCAGCCCTGAGCAACTACTAATCTACTCTCTGTCTCCGGTGTGTGTGTGTGTGTGTGTGTGTGTGTGTGTGTGTGTGTGTGTGTGTGTGTGTGT
>NW_007729882.1:151059-192339 GCF_000696425.1 Galeopterus variegatus
TGTGTGTGTGTGTGTGTGTGTGTGTGTGTGTGTGTGTGTGTGTGTGTGTGTGGCTTCCTTCAGCTGGCGCAGTGCTTTCAGGTTCATCCACGTTGTGGCGTGTATCATTATGCTATTTCTTTTATGGAACATAATATTCCATTGAATGGATATACCACATTTTGTTTATTCATTCATCAGATGATGGACACTTGGGTTGCCCCTGTTTTTTGACATTAAACAATCTAGAGTGAATCCCTGCTTTCTTCAACAGTCCCTCAAATAATCCAACTAAAGCCCAAATCCTATAATAGTTCTCTTCTAACGCCCTCTTGGGCACAGCCCACATTCTCTTTGGTGCACGTGCTCCCTCACTACAATGAGTGACAACTCCAATTTTTTGGTGCCTTTGGCTGAAGTGCCCCATAACACTCCAAGATCCATGTGAGATCAAAGACATTGACACACAGATTCTAGGTCATGGATTCTTGCTCCAGAGTTTAGACTCAGCCTAAATTATGTTCTTTATGTTCTTGGCTTTGGCAATCAACAAGATGTTATCTCCTAAGTAAATGCACCCAGGCCTCAAGCTTCTCGCTATTTACTAGACATACCTACCATGATGTCTTATAAGCACCTCAAATGCAAATGTCAAAAATAAAGTGTTTACTTTAAAATTTTATTTTCCTATGACTACTGCCTTCACTGCAGACACCACTACCAACACACACGTCAGGTGCTGGGGGTCACCCCACACCTCACCACTCAGCTCCTAGACCTGTTCTCGCCACCCCACCTGCCCCGCATGCACCCCGTCTCCCACTGGACTGTGGCAGGGCCCCCTAACTACCAGTGCTCCCGCCGGTCTTCGCTCTCTGCATGCCACCCCCCCCCCCCCCCCCCCCCCCCCTGCCCCCCGTCCCCCCCTGGACTGGGGCAGGGCCCCCTAACTACCAGTGCTCCCGCCGGTCTTCGCTCTCTGCATGCCACCCCCCCCCGACATCGCACTGGCACCTTTAAAGCACGAAGTTTGTGATGTCATTTTCCCTCGCAAAATCCTTTCATGGCTCCCTGTCATCTGCAGAATAAGGTAAGCACCCCTTCTTAGGGCTTATCAGAACCTCACGTTCATGCCCCTGGGCACTGGTCCAACTATAGATCTGCAGATCAAGCCTAGATCTGTGGAGAGGTGACAGTGACGGGAGCCCGGTGCTCACTCCACAGCATGTGGAGTGATTGTCACACAGCAGTAGGTAACCGAACCACCCTGGAAGAGCCACAGAGCTAAGGCACGTGCACTAACCAAAGCCCAGGACACACGTGTGGGCCTGGACCCTGAGGGTGCTGCGTCAAGAGGAATAGGGAAGAGTTGGTCTGTGCGAAAGTTCTCTCCTGTGACACCATGGAACAGTCCCTGGCAGGTAATACTAACATGCTGCTGGGTCACTCTCGGAACTTGTGCACATTAACTGGAGTAGAAATGCCACGACTTTCTGGGCCAAATGATGGAGAAAGGGGAAAAAAGTCCCAAGAAGTGGACGTACTAGAATATATATACTATAAGGCCCAAACATCCACCAGCCAACTATGTTCCACCAGTGGGCCTGGCGGTCATGGCACTTGCTAAAGTAATCAATAGTTGTATTGGCAAGAAAGACGACAACAGCATTAAGCTCAGTGGTGACTGTCCCCACAGGCAAGCCTACAGTGTATGCAGACGGGACCATCTTTGGCTCATGTGTGTAATGACTCTGCAAAGCATCATGCTGTTCTGTGTCAGGACGCCACACAGACTCTGGCTGGAGTGCATGCAGTCCTTCCACATGGGCCCTGGGATGCCACAGACTGTGCAGTGTCAGCGGTTTGTGGGGTGGGATCCACATTGCACTGCAGAGCTTTTGACAGGAAAATCACAACCTACGCCCCTAAGATTCTGGAGCAAGTCTGTACCATCTGTAGTGGAGAGCTGTGCACTAGCTCTTGTCTTAGGCTGGGTCACAGCATGTCACACGACGTGCAGCCAGACTGTCCATCACAAGCTCGGTTCTGTTAGACCCGTAAGCCAAAGGTCAGCTAGACTCACCATCAGTCCACGGAGGGTGGACGTGGTGTATCCCACATGCGCACAGCAGAGGTGGAGGGCCCAGGGCCACCACACACCATCTGCCACTGTCGTGCTGGAGTCTCTTCCTCAGCTCTCACAACTGACCGACAGGAGGAATCAGGCCAAATGTGCTCCACAAACGGGTTGGCGAGTGTGGGGTGCAAGCTGAAAACAGACTGTCCTGAAACATAGCTGACTCGGGTGGCAAGGCCAAGCCCCGTGGGCAGAGCTGGGGAGTGCACGCGGTCATCACGCAATGCGGAAAGAGAACACCTGAGGTCAGAACACGCACGGACTCGTGAGCTGCAGTGAACGGCGTGGCTGTTGGCCATGGCCCGAAGGAGAAAGATTGGAGCTCAGGCACGAGGAGGTCTGTAGGAGAGGCGTGTGGATAAGCCTGTGCAGTGGGCACACAGTCTACGGATTTTTGTAAATGCCCACCAGAAGCCAACAGGACTATGTGGACGTCAGCCAGCCTGTCACTGGCCACATGGCCTCCATTGCAGTGAGCTCCCAACAGAGCATTCAGAGTCACACAGAAGGAGGCCATGCACATGTCCCATGGCTGGGGTCCCACTGCCATGGCTGACCTGCTACTGCTGCTGCCATGTGTGCCACCTGCCAGAATAGACACCAATGGGAAGCCATCACATGTGATGCCCTTTGAGAGGAAGAGATTCATCCTGGCTGGAAGCAATGGACGTTCTGAGTGCACCTCTGTCTTCCTGCCTGCAGGGGCTCAGCCAGTGCCACTGCCAAAGGCTTGCAGAACATCTGACCCATTGATATGGGATTCCATGCAACACTGCTTCAGAACAAGGAGGTGTGACAAAGGAAGTATGTCAGGGGTCACTGGACCATGGAATCCACCACCACAGTAGCAGCCTGCTAGGGCACCTGGAGCACCTTCGTGGAGGTGATGCCCTGTGAGAGGGGATGCCATTCTCCAGGTGCCATGTACACACTCAGTCATGCACGATATTCCAGCCCTGCTAAGTGAAACAGAGAGTCCACGAACCAAGAGACTCAAGTAGACATGATCCTGCTTACCATTATTCCCAAAGACCCACTCGGAGAATCTGTGCTGCCCATTCCTGAAACTCTATGTAACTGGAAGTCGTGCTTCCCAGACTGGGATCACAAGGAACATTGTGAGGGTCACCTTGAACTCTAAGGCATGCCTGAAGCCTGGTAGGTTTAGACTCCTGGGTCAAGAGGCCAGCAGTCGAGGAAGGACTCTCCACACGTGCAGATGCAGTTGACCCTGGTCATCAGGAGCAGGTAGGGCTGCTGCTGCACAAGGCAGGCAAGAAAGGAGTATGGCCCCCAAGTGGTCCAGTGACACATGTCCGCAGCCCACATTTGAGAAGAAATAAGCAGGTAGAGCAGCCACGGCCTGAGAATGTCACGGCACTAGGGGCTCCAAGCTCTTGCGGATGGAGGTCTGAGTCAGCCACCAGAAAGCACAGGATGGCAGAGGTGCCAGCCAAGGGTGAGGGTCACCTAGAGCAGGTGGCAGAGGAGGGAGACGGTGAGAGCATGTGGTAGCTCAGGCCACTGAGGTGGGGACACTGTTCCTTCCACCAGCTTCCTTCCTCTTGTAAGTCTCCTTAAGAAACCAGGCCAACCACCATGCCAGAGCACCTGTTTCTAGGTGGGTGTGAGCTCAGCAGATGAGGTGGTGAGTCCGCACACACAGGAAGAACGGCTGTAGACACCGGGGCGCTGCCGAGATCCCCCTTCCAGCTGGGGGCACCCACTCCCCGCTGCTGGCAGCGTGGGGTCCAGTGAGGGCTCAAGGCGAATCCCTTTCCTGAAGTCCCCTCAGCCCAAGGAAACCGCCCTCCCTGGGGCGGCCTGTATCCACCACTAGTCTTTCTAGGGGCACCAAGATCTGGCTCCCTGGTCTCAGCTGGGACAGTTGCTGAGGCTGTCCCAGCTCCAGGGCTCCTTGTCGGCTGCTGTTCAAACTGAACGGTGGCGCATCTTCTATTGTTCAAGAGCACCCCCTGCCAAAAAAATAGTTTACACAAAAAGCTTGTTGTCTCGGAGTCCATTTTCTAAGAAACTCAACATAGAACAAATGGATGTATGAATATTCAAAAAAAGAGATGATCAAGTCCACCTAACTCAACTGTCAAATTTTCAAGAAAAGAAACTTAGGTTTTGAGAAATGAAAAGATTTATGTTGTCACCTGGTGAGTGATTTATAAATGACTTAGAATAGAAGCTCTCTTTCATGACTCTCAGTTCACTGCTCTTTTCTCTCCCTTCTTTATGGACTCTAACACTGTTTCCATTACTTACTTGCTGTGTGATCTTGAGAAAGTCGCTAAACCTCTCTGAGCTTCACCCGTCAGGGTGCAGGAAGAAATAGATGAGGTAGTGCACTTAAGTGCTTTGCAGAGTACACAGTCTGAGGACATAGTCAAAGACACACAGCACCCTGACTGTGAAACTGCCAGCTTTAAATATGAAATGTCTTGATATGTGTCCGCTTTGTTTTTATAGCACTGTCCTTCTGTCTCCACACACAGAAGCTTTTGTGGCAGGAGATTCTACAAAGGGAGAGAGAAAAATCCCAGAGGGAAGTAGGTAAGAAGAAACCCCTCCGTCCAGCTCCTCTGGGTGGGGAAGTCGGGGCAGGGTGAGGGAACATTCTAGGGTACAAGGCTGGGATGCTGTTGGTCACGGGTGGACCACGACCAGGCTCTTCCACTAGAGGTAGGAATGGCCCTCTCAGATATTGCAGAAAATTTACTTTGTGGGCCTGCGCCAAGTGGCACAGGCCAGGAGAGAATGCTGAGCTTGAGAGCATGTGACTGAAAGTGGCCACGTTTAAACTCCAGATGAACGGAATCCAAGCAGCAGCGGGAAAACTGGCACCACATCGTGACCACCTCCATTATTAATTAGTAATTAGTAATCCCCCACCCTTGATCCAGACACTTAATCCAAAGGCAGAGGCGAGAGAAATGGAAGACTGACCCTCTTGCACTCCAAAGCAACGCGTTCTGAAGCGGGTCACCTCTGAGCCAGCCTTTGACAAGCACTGATGTGGCACCTCCCAGACCACACAGGCGGCAGCCAGTCTGAAGCCCCCAGCTCAGCCACAGGGCCAGTGTGCCCAGTCAGCATCCTGCCCCTCTTCCGTGCCAAGGTGACCTTAGGGCTCACTAGGACATTTCAGAGCTGTCCTCTCGATAGGGCAGCCGCGAGCCATATGTCTTAATGAGCATTTGAAACGCGGCTGTCACACAGACACAGGGTTGTGAAGACTTGGCATGAACAAAAATGCAAAAAGCTCACTAATAATTTTTGACATTGAGTACATGTTGAGAATATTTCAGATATAGAGGATTAAATAAAATACATGATAAAATTATTTTCACTTTTTAAAAACTTCTTTAATGAGGGAGGCCACTAGAAAATTTAAAATGACATTTCTGCTTCAGTGTGCAGCTGGCACGCTATTTCCACGGGACTGCTCGGGTCCAGACCAGTCCTCCCACGGAGTGCCAAGCACCACTTCTGCCCTGTCCCCAGACCCACCGCAGCCCCCAAGTGACAAGGTCCCTTTAGAGCCCTAACGACCGTCACTTATTGCTTCTTATGCAGCACACGTTATCTCATTTAATGCTCACAGCCACCCTCACGGAGCGGCTGTTCCAGTGCCAGCCCTCAGACAAGTGTCCCCACTGCCGACTTCTCCTGACGACTTCAGCAGCGCCCCCGCCCCCAGCTGCGGGAGAGGAAGACCCCGTGCTCCCAGCAGGCGGCGCCCGGGGACAGCAGCCGCGCCACGTGGGTCAGCAGCCGTGCGGTGGCAGTCACTCTCCTGAGCTACGACTGGCGTGTCAGAAGCCGGTGCTTCCTGCCCCCACAAGCCTGCCCCAGGGTTGGCAGCGGGCACGGGGCAGGGTGCAGGGAGGAGAGTCCCCCGCGCGCGGACGGGCTGCTAAACACCGACCTGGGAGCGCCCGTGTCGCGCCTCCGAGGAGCCGGGTGCCATGACCGCAGGCGGACAGCAGGGGGCAGTGTGTGACCGCCGATCCTCACCCGGGCGGCCCGAGCCCACGCGGGTCCCGGGAAGCAGGTGTCTCGGTCGTTTCTAAGTCCAGGCCTCGGCCGCCTCCCGAGGGGGCGTCCCGTGACAAAGTTGGACTTGGTGACCTAAGTGCCCGCAGTAGCTGCAGTGTGGCAATGCTGAGTGGCCGGGACCTGCTGACTCCCGGATCTGTAAGGCACAGGTGCCCGCCTGCCATCCCCGTGCCACCGAGTCTGTGACACTCTCCAGCGTCCCTTCTGTCTCGCTCCTTCCTTACACCCACAACGGATCGAGGCGGGACACCCCGGCGGGCTGCCCCTCGCCCACGTCCCCGCGCTCCCTCCAGGGGTCCGTCCATTCTCCGCCCCTGTCCCTGGCCGTCCCCTCCCAGCCTGGACCCAGGCCCAGATGCAGGGACCGTCCTCCCTGCTGAGTCTGCTACGTCGGGCCACACCGCTGTCCCCTGCGGGAGCCGGGGACATCGCCTTGACCTCTCCTTCCTTCTGCCTTCGGGCCTCCTCGCTCCTCGTCCCTGGGCTTCCTCTGGGGCAGCGCAAGGACCCCTGGGCACAGGGCCGTCACCACGACCGCGCTTGCCGCTGCCTTTGGAGGGCAGAGTCCCTGCTTCTGGGTGTCCACAGAGGGTCTCCGCCCCAAAGCCTGACCAGCCAAAGGGGACAAGGCGAAAGGGCAGCTTGCTCAGTAGCCGGGACGGCGTGACCAGAGGGGCACACACGCCTCGCTGGACCCGTGACCAGAGGGCCCTCCGGGGAGCGGTCACCGCACCCGGCGGGTGACCCGTGCGCAGCGCTGCTGCCCGGCGCGGCCGCCGCTCTGAAGGCAGCGAGGAGAGTCCGACGCGCTCGGCCACTCGCGTGGGCTGCGCAGAGGCCGCCTGCGACCCGGGGAGGCCACGCGCCGCAGCAGGGAGTCCCCAGGCAGGCCTCGGTGACTGGCGTTTGGAGAGCCCAGCGCAGTGGGGGGCCCGTGGTGCGCCCCTCCGTCCCTGCCCGGCCGTCGTGCCCGGCCGCACCGCACGGGGGCACCCGCGGTGCACGGTCCTCCGCGGCGGGGACGGGCTGAGCGTCCTGCAGACACGCGGGGGGTAACGGCCCGGGTCCCCCCGCACACCCCGCCCAGCCAGCCCCGTCCCCTTCTGTCCCTGTCCTCGGCTTCCGAGGGGGCGCCGACCCAGTGCCGGTATTTAGCTCAGATCCCTGAGGCCTTCCTGATGGCTGACACATCGGTGACGGTATGCCCCTTGTCCCTGGTGCCACCAGCCTTGTGCAAGACCTAACTCATCTCACTCTTGCAATGGCTCGGCTGTCCTGCATGACACACAAGGACACTGAGGCACAGAGACATGGCCTTGTCCAGGTCCCACAGCTGGAGGAGGAGGTGAGGAGAGGGGACCACAAATTGCCATCTCTGCACAACTAACATAGCCCTGCCTCCGAACTCGGAGTGTGACTTGGTCACCACGTTTCTCTGTGACCAGTGAGGACCGTGTCTTCGTTCCCCAAGCAGGAACCGTGAACTGGAGACGGGGTTAAAAATCCCCCTCCTGGCACGTGCCCGTGCAGGCTGAGTGGCTTCAGGCACATAAGTTTCTCTCTTGTCTCTCGCTCCTCATTTATAAAATGGTAATAACAGGACTGTTGTGACATTAGTGATCAGAGGCAAAGTATCAAAAGCGTTTGGTTTGTGCTGGAGCCTGAGAAGGTGGTAGTGTCCACTCCGTGTCACTGAATCCCCTGTAGGTGGGACTTGGTGGCGGTCACTCTGTGAACACACGTAAGTCCAGCCAAACCCAGTGGCTCTGTGAGATTTCCACAATAAGCGCCGTGACTCAACCATGTGACGGGAGACATCACAGCTACAAATAAATACTATACGGACGGGAACTTAGTGAGAGCATCAGCTGCTGGCCCTCCTTTGGCAGAACATGTCAAGTGCGGTAGATCCCAGGCCCGTGGCCGCGCTCGCTGCGGTCCTGTCAGGATCAGACGGAAGGACACGACGCCTCTTTGTTTCAGCGGGGAGCCGGCTCACAGTGACCCTGACCCGACCCCCACGCCAGCCCACACCTTCGGCTAAGAGGATGACAACAGCTAACCCTGGCCTAGCGGCTCCTAGGCCCTCCCCCGGGAATTGTGGTTTTGGGATTGAGAAGGAGCCGGTCTCTTCAGGTGACAGTAACTCTGCACTAAGAACCTCGGCACCGTGGCCATCATCTGTCCCGGCCAGCGGAACCAGTCTGCTGGGAAAGATGTGCGAAGAGACGGATGGAGAGAAGCAGAAAACAAAGACAGAGAGAGACCGCCCCGGCTCCCAGCAACGTCACGCGCTCTGTCCCAGTCTTCCCGAGAGAGGACACTTTCCTATGACTCTCCCCCGACCACCAGTCTGGCTGCCTTGAATCGGTCTCTGTCCCTGGCCACCTAAGAAGCCCTAGCTCCAACACTGACCTGTCTTAGGCTAGAGACCCCAACATTCTGCATCCCCCAATGGCTGGACACTGGTGACCTTGACTGCAGCCCACACTGAGTTCCACCATCCCGGGCTGGTCTTTGAGAGAAAGGATAGCCCTGCCCGGCTGTTGTTCCACACAAAGAAAAGTAGAGAAGCCGATGGCACTGTGACATCTCTGCCACAAAACGACGTCCCTATATGTTCCCCCAGTGGACTCACGGGAGTCCCGCTGTCTAGTGGACTGGGTCACCTCAAGCCATTAACACCCCACCTGTAGCTGTGCGTGGGGAGAGAGGAAACCACGTGTTTCCCCTGCAAACGCAGGCTCCAGCCTCAGGTACCTTGTCCAGGCCTCCTGCGTGGTTCCAGGACCCCGCAGAATCCCTTCTCCCAGGCCCCACCTTCCACCTGCCCTTCAGCACCGAGCTTAGAACTCGCTTCCTAGAGAAGATCTTGCTGGGAAGCCCACGCCCTTCAGCTGCAAAGTCGCCCTTCCTCAACACCCGCGACGCCGGCTCCTGTGACCTTTGTCGTCCTCTCCTGGAGTCATTGCTTGTGTCCTTTACTTCCGCCTGGACAGTGAGGTCTTTAAGACAGAAGTTATCCTTCTTCCTTCTCAGATACCTACTGTTCATGGCTACTCAATATCCGTCGCATTGGCTTTTCTCTTCAAAACAGCAGCCATCACCCCTGCTCTTAGCATTTCCGTTCAGCCAGGTGGGACCTCAGGATAGACACAGCCTCCTCGCCCACCCACCTCGTCCCACTGCCACCCCCATGCCCGGGAAGTGCAGAGCCCTCCTGGCCTTCCAAGATTTAGAGTGGGTCTCTTCTAGGACAGAAGAGAAGGCAGACGCCACAGCACACATACCTCCATGGTTTGATCACTCACACAGTTCTCATAGGCGGCTCTAAATGTCCCAGGAATGGGTCCCAGGTGGAGCACGCTCGCAGTGTTCTCACCGTCGCGGCTCTGGGCTCCAGTCCTTGACTCTGATTTGAGAGTGCCAGACGTCCTGAGGCCTCTGCAGCACACCAGCTGACCCCGTGGTGTGACCTTGTGGGACCAAGGGCCCTTTGGAGGCAGCTGTTAGACAAAGCCATGGTAACACGTAGAACCTTTGTGTGACACCAAGTACGAAAGCACCAGGTGGCACGGGGGTGCTGCAAGAGGAGGGGTGAGGGTGAGGGGCTGGTGACGCTGAAGTGGACAGTGAGGCATGCATGAGGGAGGGCGTGGGCGTGGGCAGGGCTGTCTACGGTAGCCAGGAACACATCGTGTTAAAGTTTGAGTGTGGTTTTAGGCCATCTCATAATGTTGCCACTATAAAAAGGCCGTGTGGCAATGTTTAGGTGACAATTCTCCCTCCCCCCTGAGGCCGTCCCCTCAGTCAGCCCTCTGATCCTCTGCAGTGTGGCTCAAAGCTGTGAAGCTGCAGCGGGAGGGTGGTAATTCAGGTGTCCGGGATGGCTCGGATACACTGTCCTGGGTGACAGGGTATCCCCTCCCCAGGGCCTCGGCTGCCTGGTCCTGGAGCACCCTGCCCGCCCATCACAGCAAAACGTGACAGCACAGACCTGGCAGAGCCAGGAAGGAAGCACAAACAGATGCAAGGCCCTCTCTGCAGAGCCAGTGACTTGCGGTCAACTCACACAGTGGCCCTTGGGTGGCAGTGGTGACGACCGCACGCTGCCGCTGCTGGTTGCGCAGGCCGGGCTGCGGGAGCCTGCGTGGGACGGTGCCCTTGGTGGTGTCCGTGACATGAGCGGTGACACGAGGGGGACGGCGGGCCTGTTGCCGAGCCCTCGCTGCCTGGGCGCCTGCACCAGCGTCACCTGACCCAGCCCGCCCGACTGGCACCGTGTGTTTGCACACTCACACGTGGCCTTCTGGAGTCAGCTGCGGTTTGTAGGGACCAGGTGGCTCGTTCGGGGTCACAGAGCAAGTGTACAGTAGCCCCAGTGAACGCTTCTCAAGCCCTTGCAAGCTCTAGGGTCTGGGCTAAGGGCTCCACATGACTCATTCAGCTGTCCTCACCCCACATCTACAGGGTAGAGTTCCTTCAGAATCCAGAAGTCCCCTGTCTCCTGTGGAGCTCGGGGACTAAACTGCCACGTCCTGAAGTCTGACCAGGACTCAGTTCTGAAGCCTGTGCTCCTTTGACTCCACCTTCACTGCCTGTCCTTCAGCACCATCACACGTTTCCTATTACCACCCGTTTTATAAATAGCCACCATGTACCTGGTGGCTTTTGCCCACCTTTTCTGCAACTTACCTCCAGGTGAAAGTGGTTCCAGATGTGCACACTCGGCGCTGGGAGGAGAGCTTTTCCTCTACCTTCTTACGTACAAAGGCTGAGACCCTGAAAATTAAGTAGCAATAATAGATTGACAGGAGAAAAGGCAAAGCTTATTCCCACACATGTGGGAGCACTCAGGAAGGAGGAACTCCCTGGGAAGCCACAGGTAAAGGTTGCATGCCAACTTACAGAAGGAGGCGGTGGGAGAGGGTTAAGGCTTCAACACATAGAAGGTCTGATGAGGCTCATTAACATAATTTTTTGTTTTGGAATTTCCTGGTGCCCAAGATCAGTTGCCTCCCTGACTAGAGACCTCCGGGGTCACGGGGAAGGGAGGGACTGTGGGAGCTGACTCTTGGAAAGCTCCCAACACTGTCTGGTCACCCTGACACTGTGCACATCATTCTCAACTGTGGCCTTAGTGCCTGAACAGCATCTGGTCATCCCCAACTCTACGCATGTCTTTCTTCACTGTGACATGCCAGTCAAAGCTTTGGTCATATAACAAAGCTTTCCAATTATGTCCCGTAACAAGGAGAACAGAGTCTCACCGAACCTATGCAAATAATTGTGTTGCCATGAAAAGGAGACTAGTCCACAGATTTCCCAGATTCTGGAGGGATTAGGTAGGGAGAGAAAAAGATACATGTTTCTTTCTGCTTACAAAAGTATAATTTACTAAATTGTTAACAGTTATAGGTAACTTAAGAGAAAAGGGTTTCTTAAATCCAAAAAGGAGAACATTAGAGAACCTGCAATGTTCCAAAAAAAGCCATAAAATTATAGTCGTTGCTGTGGACCGGATGCCCCCCAGCCTCGCTGCAGCTTAATCCTCACCGTAACTGCTGAGGGCGGGAAGTCCTGTCACGGTGACGGAAAGGTGGGGCTTGAAGAGGTAGATCCTAGGACTGTGCCATAGTGAGTGGGTTGGAAATGGTGGCCACAGGCGTGGTTCTGAGGGCTTTAAAAGGACAGTACATGAGGAACTGTCTCCCTCTCTTCCCTCTGCTTCCACCGTCCTGCAACGTGAGACCCCCGGGTCACTGTTGCCACCACCAGATGGACTCCGGACTTCCCAGCTTCAGAAACTGTAAGCAATAAATTTTGTTTTCTGTATAAATCATCCAGTTTCAAGTATTTCGTTGTAAGCAACAGAAACAGATTCATACAGTCATTCTTTGTCAGTTCGTTCAGTGTCATGTAATCAATTCTGTTCCGCTTGATCCTGGGTTGGCAGTTTTCTGATCCCGACAGCTTCTCCACTCAAGGTCTGGAAAGCCTTACTCAGTCCAGTGGTGTGATCTCAATTATTTACACAACGCCATCCGGAGCTGGGACCCGTCGTCCTTTCCATGGGTCTCTGAGATAGTTCCTTTTGCTGAAGACAAATCATACTGGCTTGGAGGTCATCGCAAGGGCTCTCAGGAAAGCACCAGAGTAAAACAATACATGCTTGTGGATGACAAAAGACTTAAAATGACCATTTTTAAAGATCTGGTGAGAGTTCATTATAAAAATAACACAATTGACAAGGACGTTTGTTTCTATGACATACAGCCTTCTAAATATTAACAGAAATTGTGAGGACAACATTATACCAGGACATATTATGGACGGTGAAGACACTGACAAACTTTGGGAACTTCATAGAATTCTGGAAGTATTCATATTAATGACATTTACCCCTGCAAATATAACCAAGGGAAGGTTACGCATCTCTCCTTATTTAACAATGCTTCTTATGTTGCTAAACATATAGAATTAATTATTAACATCTCCCTTTCAATAAAGTGAAAGAAAAACTCCTTTAAGATTTTCCAGGGGTCCTCTAGGAAATCTCAACATCAGTCTGAAATCAGATTGCATTCAGGATTTTATTTTGGGAAGGCAAAAATATTCAAAGGTTTGAATACTTGATTAAGTAGGATCATAGGTCACTGTGAAACAGTACTTAGTTATTTACTTAACCCAAATGACAAAAGATTTCAAAAGTAAATATGGAAGATAACATGATTGTAAAAAACAACCTTAGTTCTTTTAAAAAGTGAGAAGACTGTGCTGTCTAACTTCATTCATCAAGCACATGATTAAGTCAATGTGAAGCACAGGAAATGATTCTGATAAGACATGGAATCTATTTCACAGATGAATTACCCAAAAGGTAAAGAAAAACCTTTCACAATCTCAAGAGCAGACCAATACCCCAAGACCACCTTGTCATTTGAACAGAAAGAAAACCAGACTCTAATTTTGCATTCTAGTACTGTTACTGCTAAAGTTCATTTAAAAACAGCCTTATAGGGCTGGCCCAGTGGCGCACTGGAGAGTGCGCCGCTTGGGAGCGCAGCGGCGCTCCCGCCGAGGGTTCGGATCCCATGTGGAGACCGGTTCCCACTCACTGGCTGAGCGCGGTGCGGGCGCGACACCGAGGGTTGCGATCCCGTTGCCGGTCAGTAAAAAAGACAAAAAGGAATATAAAAAAATAAAATAAAAACAGCCTTATAAATAAACCCATGTGCCCTAGACAGCTTTGACCTCACAACATAAAATTTCTCCTTTTTCAAACTTGCACAACTTTTCTCTGTCCGTTCAGGTTTTGTCCTACTCTTTCCCTCGTTACCATTGTGGAACCACCAGTCATTTTCCTTTAGAATAAAATCGTTCTTATTTTTCTTAACAAAAACACACCCTACATTTCTTGCATACTTTTTATACAATGTTATTTACCTTTACCCTTATTATTTCTAGTAGTTTTATTTACATATATTGATTATAATTAATTTTTACCATTGGTGGCCTTTATTTTACATAGAAAACTAGGATGCTGGTAACTGTAAACTGCTGTATCCCAGCATTCTGTAACAGGCTAGGAAAGTTTATGAAGACTCCATCTTACAATTTTTAAATGCTTCGTCATAACGTAATTTTTCAGTATAGCCAAAAAACATGTCTATTAATAGATCCAAATATCTTTAGTCTTTCTGTAGAAGAAGCCAAAAATATATAAACTAAAACTTCTGTTTAACAGTGAAAGTTTTAGTGGTTTCTTAGAAATGTTCTAGATATTTAGTAAACAGCGATTATTTAACTTAGCATAATTCTAAGGTTGCAACTCACCAAAAGATCATAAACTATTTTTAGGCAGACATAGTGTAAAACATAATTATTGTTGAAAACTCCATTCAGAAAACTGTTATCTCACTGATGTCAACTTAATTCTAATATTCTTCACAATCATGCTTGGATTGTTCATGGCAATTTTGTAAGATATTAAACAAAGTGAGTTATCATCTCTGTCATCTCAAGTTATTTCTCTGTTAATTTTTACAGCACATACATCTAAGGCAAGTATCAAAAAACAAAAACAAAACAAAATGAAAGCAACAAACCTAAATTATTTAAATACCCATCTGGGTTTTTTTCCTACTTGGTATACGTGAAGTGATAGACATCATGAAGTTATTTATTTTAATTGCATCTTTTCTTGCATATTTTTCCTTTAGATTGAATTTATAATTTTTATGAACTTAAATATCTAGTAGATACAACATAAGCTTATTGGACTAGCAAACCCATGTAGAAAGAAATGTGTGCTTGTATTTTGCTTAATGCCGATAGCTCAGGAGACATGCCTGCTTCTGTTCAACTGACAATACCAGTCTAGTCTTATTTACCAGATTTACCCAAATCATGTGATTATAAAAAAACATTTGGGTTGGTTGCTGTACTTCTGAGAGGTTTAGGAATATTTAATTTATGTAAGTGCTTCTTTCTCTCTAAGTTTATTAGAATAGAACTCCTTTAAAAAATTTTATAAATAGGAAAACATCACATATATAAAACATACATACATACACAGACATATAGACAGACACAAATAATCTTACAGCTTCCATTCTAAAGTTTTAGCCACAGTCATGCACAAAATGGAGGGATCAAAACTAATTAGTTTTTTTTTTTTTTTTGTCCTTTTTTGAGACCGGCCGCACCGCGCTCAGCCAGTGAGCGCTGTGAGTGCATCGGTCATCCCTATATAGGATCCGAACCTGTGTCGGGAGCGCTGCTGCGCTCCCAGCACCGCACTCTCCCAAGTGTGCCACGGGCTCGGCCCAAAACTCACTAGTTTTGAGAGTTGGCTCCTGTCTTTGCCCCACTTTATCATTTTATCCAAACCGTTTCTAAAAGATGGGACAAGCCGAGGTTACCTGCTCAATATGAGGGTTAGAACTTCCCACTGATCTGTGTAGAGGAGATTTTGAAGGTGCTCTTTGCCCTGGCACGTGATCTTATGGAGACTGTGGACTACGTTTTAGGTGAGGGACTGAGGATATATCAAGTGGCTCTCCGGATGTCTCCAAAGCCCGTCTGAGTGGATAAAATATCTGATCAGCTTCAAATTAGTCTTCTAAGCCATAGGTGGTTGCTTTTGGAGGTCCGCGAGTCTCTTAAGAGCTCCCAAGGTGGGGAATAGGAGGTCTACAGTCCAAGTGATTGTAGAGAGTTAACTATAGGATCGGGGGTGGGAAGGGAAAAGTCTCAGGGGAGCCAACTTGGGAGACCTTAAGTTTTCTCAAAGAAGCCAATGAACTTCTAAGGTATCCTCAGTAAAGTCACACCAACAAGGAAGGAGCTAGCCTCATAGGGGCAGAGCATCAGCAGGGGCCTGAAAAGAGGGGAGGGGTTCAGTCTATAGAGACCTTCCCACGGGGGAGTCAGGAGCAAGTAGGGCGATCAGGAGGCCTCGACACAAAAGCGAGGAACAACTTCCACCCAGGAGGTGCCTTTCCAACAAAGAAGGCTGTGACTCTAATCCAGTGTCAGAGAGTATGCTTATTCCAAATATGACTCAAATAAGTGAGCCTTTTTATGGCTTAACCATGGACACAGACATCCCCGAAGAGGGCAGAGAAAATGCAACCCTCATAATCTAAGGTCACTCCCAAAGACAGCAGATAAGAAGGAATCCAGGTTGTCACAGGTGACAAAGCAATGGTAAATGAAAGGATTCGGATGGGGATGGTCCCGTGAGAGCAGGTGATGGTTGCTGAGAAGATAATGCACCTCTTTTCTCAGGCCCCCAACCAGAGAGATACTGTCTCTGATTTCCAAGGCCAAGTTCTCAGGACATAAAATCAAGATGGAAGGAGAACCTCATCTGGTTTTATTGATGAGTAACAGGTTTATAGGACCTATACCTGAGTTCTGCCCTATGATCCACCTTCTTATGAGAACTTTGAAGCTCCAAGGAGTAGTAGGTTGCCTACCTAGGTAATGAAGAAGGTGCTAGCACTCTTTCCAAATGCCGGTGAGAGTCAGCTCTTCTCCAGTGAGCTGGGACCACATAGCTCCAGGCACACCTTGCTCTCATCCATTCTGCTCTCTCAGTTTTGGGCCTGTTTGTTTACAATGAAAAGCCGCCTGTTGTATGATAAGGAATTTGACTGACCTTTGTCCGTGGTTTCTGGGACGAAGATTCTAAAACCCTTGGAATCGCCCCAGTGATAGAGGGCTTCTGTTACCATGAGATCCTTATATTACACCTGAGTTTATGCTAATGAGGTGACAAATGGTGGGCCCCTAGATAGCTTCAAGATCGGGGATGGTCACCAGAAAAACCAGCCATGTGATTGGAGGTTGGGATGCTGAGCCAGCCTGGCTTCTAGGGAGGCAAGGCGGCTGGAGATCGAGTTCAGTCATGTGGCCATTGATTTAATCAGTTATGCCTACATAATAAAGCCCCAATAAAACCTCTGGACACTGAGACTCAGTGGAGCTTCCTGGTTGGTGAACACATCGATGTGCCCAGAGAGAGACACACCCTGATTCCACAAGGAGAGGGCACAGCAGCTCTGGGTTCAGGGCCCTCCCGGACCTCGCCCTGTGCATCTCCTCATTTGGCCTTTATAATAACAATATTGTAAACATAAGGGCGGTGTGTTCCTGAGTTCTCTGAATTGTTCTAGAGAATTATCAACCTGAGGGGTCACAGGAACCTCTGAATTTGCAGCCAGCTGGTCAGAAGTGCAGTTGAGCCGGAAACCCCTACTTGGGGCTGGCATCTGCAGTTGGAGTGGTCTCGTGGAGAACTGAGCTCTTAATTCATGGGCTCTACACTAACATCACTGTCCAGGTGGTTAGGGCCAGAAGTGAACTGCAGGACACAGCTGGGGTTGGTGTGAGAGCACCTGCTTTTCTTCATCCTTGCCACACACCTTCTTCAAAGGGAACCCCGTGACTGAATGAAGCTGGTGGAATCCTTGTGCACATGCTGGAAAGGCTGGATACAATCAGCTTGTTCTCAAACAACGTCCTTTTGGCTGAACATTAAATCCACTTGATTTAGGATAGCCTCAGAATGCATTTCAAACAAGTTGGAATCATCACCATGCTGGAAGCTGTCAGGTATTCAGGCGGAACACTGGGAAGTGATATTAAGTTGTCTGAACCTGCACAGCAAGTAAAGAAACCCTGGGTCAAGGTAACCCAAGGTTCTGTCTTGTAGGTCAATGGAATGGCCTTCCCCGCTCTGCCCTGCAGGCTCATGAGAGAGTATGGGTTGCTCCTGCCCTGCAGAGGAAGCAGGGTCTTGGCTGTCACCTCAGTTCAAGTGGCACATTTATCTAAGCAGGAGTGGGAAGGAGCTTGGATGAAATCTTTGGTTTTGTTCTTTGCATGAGCTTCAGGGGAAATTTTTATCATATTTTGTGACTTCATCTTTGGAAGGATGTGGATCAAATGGGAGGTGTTTGGGGGGCCTGAGGTCATGAACCAGTGTTTCTTAAGCATCACAAGGCTAAGAAGGGCTGAGCAGTGAATCTGTAACTTACAGTCCTCCCAGACAGGCTGAGATTTCCAAAGAGATCTCCTATTTAGGACAACGTAGACAATCCTTGAGCTATGACGTACACTGGGCTTTTTTGTTTGTTTATGAGCCAATATTATTTTCCTTGCCTACCAGGTCTGCTGCTTATTAAAAAATTACCTCCAGGCAATGCGTCTGGGTATATTTTGGATAAACATTTGGGGGTGTCAGAATCATCTTCAAATAAAAACACAAGCATTTCTCGCCGTGGCTCACTGGGGATCCCAGCCACAGTCTCCTTATCTTGGTGGTAAGTGGAGCAGCTTGGTTCCTTTTCTTCTTCCCCCAGAGCCCTGGCTGGTCTCCAGCTCCACCCCTCAGCAGGGGAGGCAGAGAAGGGAGGTAGCTGGCTGCTTGTCCCCAGCCCAGCAGCAACGGAATTCCTTGGCCTGCCTGTTCAGTAATCTTCTGCCAGCTGGCTCCCTCCCTGTCCTCTGGGAACTCAGTGAATCACACCTCCGCAGCGCATTTGGCTCTGGCAAACCCTGAAGGGCTGGAGGCTTGTGTCTGCCAGCTCCGAGGAGCTGCCGCCCAACTTCTGAACATGGACCATGTCGGGACCCTGGAATTTCTGAGCACATGAGGCTTCCCAGCTGCAGAGGAGGAACACTCATCTGGAGGCCTGGCAGTGTTCAGAAGGGGTCGGGCTGCTCACTCACAAGGGCAGGCGCTTTCTCTTTCCTGGGTTCCTCAGGGACCCTTCCAGGAGCAGAGGTTCTCACAGGTTCTCGCAGGTGGGACAGCAAAAAAAGAGCAGAAGAGCTTGGTTCTCTTTCCACCTCTCCTGCTCATGACTTTGGATAAGGTAACCTGGAGCATAAGCTCTCCAGCTGGGAGTCAGGGCATTAGCAGAACACCGAGCTTGGTGCACTGGGCCATCAATACGACCAAACACATATTTGGGGATTTTATTTCAATGGTTCAGGCACAAGGAACCAAGAGGGAGATGGCTGTTGAGATGCTTCTTTTACCACTGGCCTTAGAATCATGCATTGCAAGGCTGGACCATTTTCAAAAGCAGGAGTGTGATCAGGTTTTGTCTGCCTCTCCTTCAAGTGACTAGACAGCCTTTCTTTAGATAGGGCATAAAAAGAATCTCCGCAGACAAGCAGCACAGGGAGAAAGTGAGCCAACCACGCACACCCTCCCCAGCCTGCAGATGCAAAGCCAAGTCAGCGGTGGCCTGTCCCAAGGGGAGGAGCTGAGGCGGGCCAGCGGCTCTTCAGCCATGCAAGGGCTCCTTTCAGCCTGGTCAGCCCACTTGCCAGGCCACCCCTCTCTGCAGTCACTTAGCACAGCACAGGAAGTAGGACAAGGGAGCCCGGGAGCGTGAGAGACGTGTGCGGAGCCCCAGAGCTGTGGCAAGGTGGGAAGTCGAGGTACCAGTGACGAAATCAGCCTGTTGCTTTGTTAAAATAGTCCTGTAATGTGTAAAAAGAACCCATATGCACTGCTGTAGTGGATTGAATTATGTCCCCCCCAAACTCACTGAAGCTTGAATTGTATCCCCCAAGTTTTATGTATTAGAAACTTAGCCCCCACTGTGACTGTTAGGAGGGTGGGAAATCCTATTACGGTAATTGCAAAGTGGGGCCTTGAAGAGGTGATTAGATTGTAGGACTGTGCAGCAGTGAATGGATTAATAATGGTGGTCAGGGGCATGGTTCTGAGGGCTTTAAGAGGGGAGCATGACGAGTCTGTGTCTCTCTCTGCTCTACCATTTTCACAATGTGATACCCTGTTGTCACTGCCATCACATCCAAGGCCTTCACCAGACGTGTTCCCTGGACTTTGGACTACCCAGCCTCAGAAACTGTAACCAATAAATTTCATTTTCTTTATAAATCACCCAGTTCTGTATATTTTGTTATAAGCAACAGAAACGGACTAATAACAGCTGCTGATTAGGAATTCCACAGAAAGTGTCTTGCTTACTTGGTGAAGACCTGGTGATGGGAAGTCCTGTCTCTTGGTCCTGGCTCTTTCCAACACCCCCACCCCCTTTGCAGGGGCTGGGCTAGAACTGACATCCTGGGGGCTGCAGAGAAGCTGGGGAGGGAAGCACAGTATCGGGGCTGCTTGCCAGGGACCCGGGCACAGGGCAGCTCTGGGCACCTCCCCCTCTCTGCCTGCCCTCTGGCTCTTCCCCAGCATCGCCACCGCATGCCACCTGCCACAACCGCCAAAAAGCATTTTTAAAAGTTTTCTCTGAAAGATTGAAATAATCTCCCTCCTGAGTCTCGCCCCAGTCAGTCCAATCCAGGCCCCGTGGGACCTCAGAGCGAGTGTTCCCCTGCGGCCCCACCTGCTTCCCGCAGTCCCTGGCACTATGCATTCCTTCCGACAGCCCAGTGCAAGCGCACGGCCCTCCTGCTCATGGCCACCCCACTTCCCCACAGGTCCCCGTCACCTGCACTGCCTTGGCTGCTTGACCTGTGCCCACCCCAGCACATCTGTCCGCACCTGCCTGACCCTCTCCACGGTCCCTGCCCTCCCAGAGGATGTGACCTTGTTGTGGATCCCGGCGGTTGCGACACCCGCTGTTCGCTCCCCTCAGCCTCGTGCTCCCTCTGCCTCTTTCCTACGGGCTCGTTAACCCAGCCCGACTCCTGCAGAGAGAGACACACGGAGGGGGGAGAGGAAGGAAGGAGAGAAGAGAAACGACCACAGGAAAATTGAACGTTTCCACCCTTCAACTTCTCCTTGATCCAGTTCTTTCCTTAGGAAATAATGTTCCAGGCCCTCCCACGGACACATTTTTTCCACCTTGGTAACCTCAGAAACTGTAACGTGTCTCTCAGAGGACAAAAGCGCAGGCCGTCCTTTCATTGGCCAGGCTCTTCCTTCCTTAGTGGAAACATGCGGTGCCATGCGCCTCACTATGGATGGCATCTGGGATGAGAAGACATGTCACTGACAGAGGCCACTAAGTTCCCTGTGTCATGTGTCATCTGATTCTCAAGTACTGCGATGTGGTTTCTGTTCCTAACACCCCACTGGGAAGTGCACCCCCATGATCGCCAGGGGCTCCTAAATCTCAAAACTGGTACTTTTCAGCCCCCATTTTACTCAGCCTAAATGCCGTTTTTGACAATACTGGCCTCCTGAAATTTGCCTCCCTGATTCTTGAGCCTTTCCCACCTTCCTCTTGTCTGTCCCACCTTCCTCAGGCCTGCCATCTCCATCTGGTGGTCCCTGGGGGGTTCCTCCAATGCCGCGCCGTGGCCGCCCATGGTGCCCACACCTGTTCCTCATCTGCCCCCCGCAGACCAAAGACCCTGCGTCTGGGTCTGTACCAGAGCCTCTCTCTGGGCCCAGCCTGCGGCACATCACTCCCGGTACTTTCACATATTCTACGGGTTCTCAGCCAGGAGAGATTTCCCCCCAGAGGACACGCAGCAGTGTCTGGAGATGTTTTTAGTTGTTCCTACTTGGGGGGATGCTATTGGCATCTAGTGGGTACAGGCCAGTGATGCCACCAAACATCCTATAGCAGGATGGTGCCCGACAGCAAAGCATTATCCAGCCCTAAATGTCAACAGTACCAAGTGTAAGAAGCCCTGCCATATGCACTTGAGACAGCCAACACCCACGCCGAACCTGCCCTGGAACAGCTTCCATGATGGTGCATTCTGTCTTCCCATGTCTGTCTCTCCCAATGGCTGGAAGCTTAGGGACACACCGTGTCTTAGTCATTTTCCCATCTCCAGCCCCGTAAAGGAATGAAAATGGAATATTAGGTGCCCAGGCTGCACTGCTGAACAGAGGATGTCATCTTCTGTCCCACGTCCCAGGTATCGTTATGTTCTGGAGGCAGCACCATCGTAGCCTACCACTGGGTGCTGAGGGAGGGAGACGGAAGCAGTGGGTGCAGAAGCTGAAGGCTCAGGGATGGGGGAAAATCCGCAGAACCTGACTGCATCCCTCTGCTGGGTGAGTACAGGTAGTGCCCGTGGCCGCCAAATGCATGGGAAGAAGAGAAAAGCCTAACACCAATTTAGCTTCTATTACTATTTCTAAAATTTGCCAAGGGTTGAATAACTGGATGTAGAAGGCATAAACAAAGCTTATGCTGGTAAAATGAGACTTTTAAAAAAAGTGAACATTAAAAGATCGGCCCAGGTTGTGTTTTGAATAGTAAATGCAAAGTAAAACCAAAAGGGGAGCGCAGCGGCACTGGGAGCACCGAGGCCACAGGTTCGGATCCTATATAGGGATGGCTGGTGCACTCACTGGCTGAGCGCGGTGCGGGCAACATCAAGCCAAGGGTTGCGATCCCCTTACCAGTCAAAAAAAATAAATAAAAAGTAAAACCACCAATAAAATAAATAGAAAGCCTTGGGGAAAAGAAGGAGGAATAAGACATAAGACACTTTGGCAGCGGGTTAAGTTTTTCATCGTATTTTAGCACTTTCCTATTATATTTTTATCTGGGTAACATAGAAGGTCTTTAAATTCCCCAAATTTCTTAAAGTAGATCTTTATGAAATGCAAATCAATTGTAGCTGCATCAGCTTACTTCAAGGCAAGGTACAAATTCACACACTTTCTTACTTTTTTCTGAATTCATTTGGACACCTTATGCGAGGGATCTGGTTAGGAAGGCAAGACATTTTAGATCAGAGTGGAAGGAAATTCTCCCGTGAATCAGGAAAGCAGGAAGCATCCCCACGACTGGAGAAACCCTGCTGGAGGATGAGAGAGGAAACATCCATCACCCGTAGGACGTGAGGCCCCTGGGGACACGTGCTGGCACGCCTGTGTGTGAACATGCACGTGTGTGTGCTCAGCCAGGCCCGTCCGTCCCAGCAGCCACCACAGCCCTCGGTGGGGCTCAAGAGACATGTGCTGCCACTCAGAAAGAGGATGGAAACCCTTCTGGAATCTTTTCTGAGAACAGATTTGAGGTATTTTCTGGAGAATAATGTCGTATACTGACACAAGACAAAAGAGACAACTTACATTCAAACGTAGGCTTCTGTCATGTCAGATTTCCTGTCGGCATGTGCCAGGGTCTCTCGGAGATGAGAGGATAATATATAAAGAGGGGCGGGTTACACTGTAGATGATAAACCCTCTTACTGCCCTTCCTCATAGTTTGGCAAAGCAAAAAATATAAGGAGCACACCATGCTGGCCCGACGTGCATCCCAAGCACACGCCCTCATGCCAGGAGCCGCGGGCATCAGCATCTCCGCCTCCATGTCAGGGAGAAGGAACCATGTCTTGGAGCAAAAGTCCACTCCGCCTGGACGTGGGGTCTGGGTCCGAATGCAGGTTCTGGGTTTTTTCCAAAGACAGCACTGCTTCCATTCAGCTATGAGTTAAATAAACCACCCGAGAAAAGCTTCAGTACAAAGAGTTTTTTATTGACTTGGTAAGAAACAGTTTTCTTTGTTACAAAAGGACTAAGTGGTTCTGTAAAGCAAAGGCAGAGGTCGCCCGCGGCGGGCTGCGGCCCAGGGGGCCCGGCCGGTCACGTCGGAACACTACACCTACCATACTTAAATGTATTTACACGTGTTTCTTTTAAAAAAAGGATTACACATTTCATTTTTAAAAAATCTAAAAAAGGTGAAAGAAATGAACTTGTCGTTTTTCTTACACGTTGGCAGGATACCCAAAGGTAGCTTGTCAGATGAGAACAGCCTCCTATCAGCTCACAACACAGGAAGCCAGGTCACGAGACAGCTCGGCCTCTGCTACGGTCCTGTGCCCTGGGCCGGGGAGCTCACCGCTGACCCGGCCACAACAACTGGTCCCTCTCACTGACAAGATTAACATAAAATAAGGCACATACATCGCAAGAATCAAAACTTTGTGGCTCAAGAGGACGAGCCAGTGTGTGAGAAGCAGGTGGTAGCTTAGTTCTTTAGAAAAATAAAACAAAAATGGCTTGGAAAATAAAAACAAGTTTAACACAGATGTTAAACAGGAGTACCATCTATGACCCTGCAATTTTATAAAAAGTAGGACAGTGACACCAGGAGGCAGCACTCTTTCTAAATGCATAGGTTAGAGAAATGGAGAGAAGGGTGGAGGCTGGGGGTGGGTCCCACTGTGAGTCTGCAGAGAACCTGTACCCTGACAGGATACTTCTAAGTGACCTCGAAAGACCTCCTTCCACCAGACTGTCACAATAGATCACCAAAATTCTGGAAAAGTACACTTTCCTCTTCCCTCCTATCCTCTGCCCTTCTGAAATTTCCCTATTGAGAGAAGCCAAATATTGAGCTGAAAACATGTCTCTGGCAAATCAAAAAGCAGTAGCAAAATATAAAAAGAAAAAAATATGAAAAGAAAAAGTAAAGAAAGGGGGAGGCCTAGAGAATAACTGGAAACCAAAGGAAGCGGCAGCTGCACAAGATGACGACGCTCGTCCTGATCGCTGTCCGTCCTTCCAGGAAGGGCAAAATCATTATGGGAAATTATGGCCATTGAGAAGTGCAGGTCATACCCAAAACACTTCAGGAAAAAACTCCGATGGAGAAGGTCAGCTTGATGCCAGGGACCCACACTCCCGAATCAGGAGTGGAGAACACAAGAGCCCAGGCTTTGAAACCAAGACTAGGAAAGGGATTGGGCAAAACCATAAGAGCTTGTGAGCTAAGACCAGGATCTGGAGATTTGGAGATTCCTGGAAAAATGAGATTCAGGGAATGGATCACTGATTTTGTGACCAGATCGTGACCTGTTTGAGGAACCTAGGAAAAGCCTTGCTTTTTCAGCTGAAAAGTAATAAGAGACCACTCTCCTAAGCTCACATCAGTAGTTTCTTGGCTGCTTTTGAGCTGCTCCAGAAGGGGCGTATCCTTTGATTTACAGGAAGGGGATATGTGGGGAGGGTGGCAGGGAGTGCACAAGGGACTGCAGCATCCTCTGCTGGTCTCAGGAACGTCTGTCTGAAAGCAAACCCAACAGTCTTACACACAAAATCCCAAATGGCAAATTTACCTCTGTGCTGAGATTCTCGGTCCAAATGAGATAAAATAAACATGAGAAAAATGGGCTGGTCCTAACAGTCTTTCCATTATGTAACACTTAATTTTATCCTTCTACTACTAATTTAAATGTCAGGGAAAAAGCCACACAATTGAATTATGAATCACTTTGGGTAAATCCACCTCCAGGGGTCAACAGGACAGAATACAGCAGGTTCTTTGAGGTGTTAAGTTTTATTTTAATAGTTTACATATTTTAAAAGCAATATGCTGGACAATCCATGTACTCTTTGTGCACACATAGTATGACTTTTATGTGTATCAACTGCACATGGGGAATAGCTGCACTTATAAATCCTTAAATGTTTTAATCCAAAACAAAAGTATTGATACTAGTCCACATGAAGGACTGACTGCATATAACATTGAACTTCTTAAATGGATGCAGCATTAAATAGACAGGGTGTGGAAAGGCATCTGCACAGCTACTAAATATCTTCCCCAGTGCTCTCGAATACTAAAAACGGTTGAAGTAGTTTACTCCCAACATCAATTTATGTGAGCTTTTTCTTTTACAACTAAGTTTTATAAATCCCTTAAAATAGGGTGTCTAGAATAGAAATACTCCTTCACTATAGTGGGATTAATAAATGTTAATGATATAGCTGTTTGTGGGGTTTTTTAAATACCTATATACTTAGAGCTATACATAATCAATTCTTAGTTATCTATGATAACGGGGAAAGAGATGGAACTAATCAACAAATATAGCAATCCCACAAATATTCCCCAAACTAATTCTACTGAGTTGCTTCAATCTACAATCTAACTCTTCCCAGAACAGAAAAGCAGCAATGTGTCTGAGTGCCACAGCGGCCTGTCCCCTCCCTCTCACCGCAGCACTAAACAGTGGCTGCCGAGGGAAGCAGAGGGAGAAGAGGCAAAAGGGGGTAACTGAGGACTGACCACATCGACACACCCACCCAAAAGCACACGTACTGACACAAAAGGTGTGAATCCCACACTGTGAACAAATGACCTCATTTGCAAGAGCCCCAAGTTCCCACTCCTGTGCAACTGTCGAAAGTCTGCCCTGAACTGAATTAGGGGTGGGGAACATGTCACAAATCTTGACATTGCGCCCACAAAGGATTCTAAAACTCACTATCCGAATTCTGATTCTTGTGCCCAATGTGGGAATCAAAAGAAAAACAAAACAAAACAAAACCCAACACACAAAACACAAAAACGAAACACTGAGCATATGTAAAAGAAAATTAAAAAGCTGGAAGTGTAACCCCTTGGTCACAAGCACACCAACTCCTGCTTCCCTTGAGTAACAGAGAAACGAGTCAAATCTTCTCATTTGCCTGCTCTTCGAAAAGGAAGAAGAGCGTGCAGCACGTCACACACTGACACTGGTTTACTAAAAAACGGGGCAGGCTTACAGTTTAAAGTAAAAAAGAGGGTGGTTCGAGTGTAACAATACTGACTCAAAACTGAAATGTAAGACAGTTTCTCCCTAGAATACTTTAGGGTTTTTCAGAGTCCTTTTCCATAAAAGGAATATACTTGAAACACATCCCAGTCAGGTGAGATGAGATTGCTAAAATACATACAGAACTAAAAAAAACAAACCAGCCCAAAACAGTTTCTTCTTTTCAACTCCTATAGTCTTACGTTTGTTTACGGTCCTTTTCCCTAATGCTTACTGCATAACTGCAAGGAATTTGCTTTCTTCCGCCAGGGAGGTTAGCAAAGAACTCATGTCCCCGATGGCCATGTTGGTGGTGTTCAGGGACAGTGCGGGGAACGGGAGGGCCACGCGCGGGGTGGTGAGGCGGGAGGAGCTGTGGGAAAAGTTCTGAATGATGCTGGGGCTCAGGGCCCCTGACACCAGGCTGGCGTGGTCCCCGTCGTCGATGATGGCATCGAAATCGATCTGCACCCCTTCCAGGTCATGGCTGTCGAGGCCATCCACCGTGCTCGTCACCTGGTTAGCACCTGGGGAAAGTAACTCAGAGTTTTCGGCGCTGGTCCCCTGCAGCAGGCAGCTGGCTTCTGAAATGGAGAATGACCCCATTTTCGTGTCTTGCTGACTGAAGCCCATGGTCTGGTCATAGAACTGACCAGAGTAGTTCTGCACATTGGAACAGAGCTGCGAGGTCTGCCCTTGCATCTCCAGCTTGATGCCATTCACCCTGCAGGTCTCACTTGTGTCACTGAGCTGTCCCCTCGCCACACCCTGGCGCCTGCCGCCCCCAAAGCTGGCACACGGCTGGTAGCCCCTGACAGCTGCCAGGTTTGACAGCTGGCTGCCCTGAGCCCCCGGCAGGCAGCTCTGTGGCCCCGGGTAGACACCTCCATGCGGGACGGTGCTGACCTGGCCTGGCACCTGCTGCCCGGGCCGGCCCAGCCCCTGCTGCTGCTGGCTACCGCCGAGCAGCTGGAGAGCGAGGTAGCCCTGTCCCGCCAGGTCTTGGGTCTGCACGCCGTTCACTGCGCTGCCAGCTGACTCGGTTGGGGCCGCTGCCAGGCCAAAATCCAGCGGGCCCCCACTCCCGTGCACAGCGGCGCTCTTCAGCTTTGATCCTTGAATGCTGGCTGCGCAGGTACCACCCAGAGCGCCGGGGGCCGGCAGCTGCCTGCTGAGACAGTTCTCATACTGCAGGGCCTTGTAGGGCTGCTCGTGGAAGGCATTTCCACTGGTGCCAGCTGCGCTGCCGCTGTGGGTCACCAAGGGCTCGGGACCACCGTAGGAGCTGTCGTTTTCCCCAAGGGGCTGGTATCCCCCCGCAGGGCCGGCGCCGCTCCGCAGCGGGTGCTGCAGGTGGACCACGCCGCCGTAGGGACCGAAGGCCCGGGCCTGCTGCGTGCTGGAGCGAGGGCCACACTTCAGCTTGGCAGAGGACAGCTCGGCGCTTCCGGAGCTGACTTCGTTCCACTGAATGGGCAGGTCAGGCTTGCCGCCGTCGGCGGAGGGCTGCTCGAGGGCACGGTACTGCTGGCTGGCGTGGCTGGCCGGAAGCCCGGGAGGGCCAAAGTCCCCGGGCCCGTGGGCCACTTTACTGTCGTCGGCGATGGTGCTCTGGAAGTGCTGCTCATACGCTGCTTGGTTCTGGGAGTTTAGATACTGCACCACGTCATCTGGCAAGAAATCCTCATCGCTCAAGCTGGCATCGGCGCCCATGGACAGGGACTCCAGGGTGACATTCTCGGTGATGCTGGGGGGGCAGGGGGACGCGTGGAAGTGACGGGACTGGCCGCCCTCGGGGGGCCGCGTGTAGTTCTGCAGCACCAGGTTCCGCTTGTCTGCGGATGGAGGCAACACCGGAGGGCTGAGGCTGCTGAAGCGCTGCGCCCGGGGCACAGAGGGCAGCTCCGGGCCTGTGCGCACGGGGTCGCTCGCCCTGCGCACGCCGCCCCCCAGCGCGTCGGAGGGCAGCAGGGGGCGCCGGCCGTAGCCGTGGGCTTGAGGCGGTACTGCTGCGCGGGTGTTAGGCTCAGCAGGCCGGGCAGGCCGTCGCCCTGGCTGGCCTCGCTGGACCTGCGGGAGGCGTCGGTGGAGATGGGGTCGTAGGAGTCGGCCACGCTCACGTTCTGCGGCCGGCCCTCAGCCTGAGAGGCCTCGCTGGACCTGCGGCTGGAGAAGCAGGGCGAGATGCCCGACGAGCGGCGGCTGCTCAGGTAGGCCGAGCTGATGCTGCTGGTGCTGCTGTCCCTCCTGCCCAGCAGGTTCAGCACGGTGAGGTCCACGCCCAAGAGGTCGCTTCTGCTCGGGAGGAGCGTCCCCGGCCCGGCCAGACTGCAGCTGCTACCGGACTGTGTGCCTGGGGATAGGGAGAGACGTGTGAGGAGGGACTCATGTCAAGGGTGACTGAAGCCAGGCCCGCGGCCAGCCTCTTCTCTAAAGAGCCCGGGAGTAACTGTTTTCGGTGCCCCGGGCCTCCATCATAAGTACCCGACTGTGCAGTGTAGTTCTGGAGCACCCACAGACAACACAGAATGAACAGCTGTGGCTGGGGCCAATGCCACTTTACAGACAAAAGCAGGTGGCAGGCGGTATGTGGCCCCCAGTCTGTAGTTTGCCCACCCCGGCTTAAATAATACAATAACAACTCCCTAAATTCAGTTAAGCTCCTCCACAGGCTTAGAGCAAGGATACAAGGAACCTCGGGATGTACACACAAGGCTCACATCCCAAGCAAGACCCCAGGAGGAAGTATTTCAGGAGTTTCGTGTCCGCACTCAGGGCTTCCTGTTTATCCCACATCCCATCAGCAGGTAACACACACCTGAGTTGGTGGAGAGGAGAGGTGCGCTCTTAGGATGTGCTCCCGGCATCCACAGTAATCTCAGAGGCAAAAACGACATGGGAAGACAATGGGAAAGGACACCGGCCTGACCTTCAGCTGAGCAAACCTGAATAGAAGTAGCTGCTGACCTCTGGGCTTTAGATTTTGGAAACCAGAGACAGGCTTCCAAACCACAGATGCCTCTGCCACTGGCATTTTCTCACTCTAGTCTAAGACTTATGATTTTGCTACCAGAATACAAGCCATGCACAGTCTTACTTTTTGTTTCAGTATTATCCTGTTACTCCCTTTTTTTTACAATGTGGACGTTCCAGAAAGGAACCTTGAACGGGCTCATCGTTACTCTGGATGGCTGCATTGTAATTTTAGGTCTGGTGTGGAAACGAGCAGATATAAAGCCGAGGGTCCAGTTCCTCTCACAGCACTCTGGCCCCACTTAACAGAACAAACCTGAGCAGATGCACAGTCCGATATGGAACTCACCATTTCCTATGAGAGGAGAGACTGCAGGGGCTTTGGGGGGTAGAACAGGGTTCAGTCGTGGGAGCATTCCATTTACTTGTTTTAGCCTTTCTAATTTCACGTGCTCCATCCATTTGGTCCCTGCTGGGTTTCTCCTAGCTTGCAAGGCGAGAGCTGTGGTTGCAGTGGAAATGGTTGAGTCCATAATCGGGGTTTCATCGATGGCACTGAGGTCTCCTATGCTACCTCCATCGGTCAGAGGAAGCTCGAGCCCACTGTTGGGATAGTTGTTGATGGGGGATTGTTGGCTGCTGCATGAAGACTGACCACCAGGGCTTGGCTGAGATGTCTGTGTGGGTCAAGAGGAAAGGAAAGAAATGTCACCAGGGAGGGTAAAGGAAAGAGCCAATAATGAGAGCTCCTGCACATCATGACCTTCGGGATTATCAGTGGTTGAATGAGAACAACTATGTTCCATTGACTGATGGACCACCAGGCTGGTGTGCACTGGGACAGCAGAGAATGCTAGATGTAGTGTGATAGGTATGACGTCAGCCATGGAATCCTGTCCCAAATGCCAACTCTGCAAACACACTTCCTCAGTTCCAATCCCACCTCCACAACTTTAGTCTTTGTGCAAATCACCTAGCCACTCTAAACCTTAGTTTCCTTAATTGTAAGATGGAGACGATTTATCTTAGGCACTGTTGTTGGGAATTAAGTGTGAAGCCTAGAGAGCACACAAGTATAAAAAGACCTGGATAATAATAACCGGTGTAGAGGGCATTAGCAATTATTATTATCCAAGTTGGTTCCAGTCTTTGGGTTCATTTTGCTCAGCTGAAACATAAATGAAAGATATGCTCCATAGGCACGCATTACCTCTTCTCCAACAAGAGCCCCTCTACTCGGCTGTTCAGGGCTGGTTAGCCAAGTTCTTCATAATCTCTCTTCCTTCCTTCTACATCTTTCTGCTCTTGTAGAAGAACCTCAACCAGAGTGTGGATAAAGGCAGTTATAAGAGGTAAAACTTCAACCACTTAGCTTCTGCTATATCCAGAGAGGAAGCACAGCTGCAAATCCCAGCCATCGGGCATCTGTGTGATAATTCCACCATTCCCCTGAGTGTGCCCGAGCATTTCACTAGGAGAATAAGGAAATGTTTTCTTAATCCCAACCAAGTGGACTCAGAAAATTCTGCAACTAATTGGAACTCCATCTAGTCCAGTGGTTCTCCAGCAGGGAAAGCACCTCTACCCCCCTGCCTCCCCAGCTCCTAGACACAGGGGGTGGGAAGCTCGGCAGTCTCAATGTCTGCGGAGCATTATATATGAGGGTACTTCAAAAAGTTCATGGAAAGGTTTGTATTATCTTTCAATTCTATTTTCCACAAACTTTTTGTAGTATCCCCATAAAACGGCCTGCACAACACAGGACAGTACACACAATATAGATCTGTTTGATCTAAAATCCCAGTGGTGCCTTGGTTGATAAACACTCAAATCCTTTTTGTATGGAAAAAAAAAGTGATGCTCAGAGAAGTTCAGTGAATGCCCAAAGTCACAAAGTTGATGGTATGACTCTCCTAGGTGTTTAGGCTGGGTCCTTCCACGCCTCTGCAGCACCTTCTCCAATGTTACTATAAAATTGGAGCCACTGACAGAGCTAGAAATTCTCTAGAGAGCGAGAACTACCTCAGTTACATCATACAACTGGAGTCTTAGGTGGACTTCACAGTGCAGTTAGGCAGGGGTTTTCAGAGACAGGACTTTTCAATTGTGCCCCTTATACTTTTCTGCTATCACAGTACATACACCCACCCAAGCAAATGAACACATTCTATGTGACTGCCACATGATACACTAACTTTATCCTGGGAAACCAAGCAGAGCAAAATAAGATATACGCATTTGATCATGAGTGTGTAAAGCCTTGCTTAATTTTTTGCCTCGGCAGAGTCTTGGAGTGCCATATCACCTGCTCCTTCCTGACATACCCGGAGTTTTGAGAGCTTTGGATGTCTTTTACTCTAGAATTGTCAAATCAGAGTGTGTGTGTGTGTGTGTGTATAGATGAAGTTGTGTGTATGTGTGTGTACACACACACAAGCAGGCAGACACTTTCATTTAGGCATGTAAGAAGGCACTCAGACCTTTAAATAGAGATTAAGTTGCTAGCAACAAATGTATCCAGATCTTCCTCAAAGAAGATGGTACATGTTTGGTCCAAGAATGAATTTACACTAGTCAGTACCACAATTAAATAGTCTTTGAGAACATCTGCTTGGTTGGTCCCAGGGTGATTTGTTATGAAAACCTGAACAAACAGAACAATGAATCCACCATCTAACTCTACATTTTTCACATGCTGAATGTTCAGAACACATTGTTTCTATATTTAAAACACATCTGAGTAATGTTCACTACCAAAGATATCACAAAGCCACAAAAACTAAAGAAAAGTGAAACAAACAAAAAATTACATGTTAAACTGAAAACAAAACAAAACAAAACAAAACAAAGCACAGAGAAGCCAAAATTCCCTCACCTTATTACCCACTGTCCTTAGGAAGTGAGAACAAGACATTTAGGAGCATTAGACAGAGGAGATGTTGCATTAACAAGAAAAAAGAAGAAAGAATTTAATTTATAGCATGATGATCAAATCAAGACATGTTTTTAAAGAATGACTATTAGAAATGTAAATCTCAGGTGCACTTTAGTAAATGTCTATGAAGATATCTACCTATATTTAAATGTGTGTATACATATACACACATAATAGTCTACTGTGGAAATGTGATTAATTTATTAAAACTGAGTAAGCCTCAGTTTCCTCACCTATAAAATGTGGGGACTAGTTGCTATCTCTGTCTCCTCTAGTCCTGTGTTTCTATGATTTAATTACTTTACAAAATATTTCATACATTGGGGCATCTCAATGTTATGCTATACTCTAAAAGAAGTATATAAAACACAGTTTATAAACTGATTAATTTAAAAATACAGTGATCAATCATAATCCACATATAAATATGTAAGACACTTTTTATAAGTACAGCTATCAACTGAGAAGTAATGATAAATCTGTATAGACTATTACCATTATTTTTGGCTAGACTTAATGTCACTTTCTATGACTCTTTGGAGTTCAAAGACAAACACGATAGGTCACTGAAATGTAGACTCCCACCCTGCCAATGCTGGAACCGTTTGCTTCTTCCTGTGCATGTACACTGCTATATAGTGGTGTTACTCGTAAATTCACAGGGTGCCCATCCACTTGCTTAACTGCTCTGATTTTAAGAAAATGCTTCCTTAGACTGAGTATAAAACTGCCTGCCTGATCATTTCTGGGTGTCCGGAAGTCTAAGCATGCAACTTCTATCTGGTACATTTCCTCCATGGGTCAGAGAGTGACAGACTAGAACTGAGCATAGTCGCATGGTTAAATCCATCATGCACATGGCCAAACAGAAATGTACTGACTCTCCTCATTATCGACTCAATTTTCTCATTGTCCTGTTGAATTTTTTTGGTGTTTTATAAAAGCAAAATCACCATCTGAAGTTCGAAAGAACCTGACAAAGCAACATGATCCACAGAAATACTCTGAGTCGCCCAACCACGACAATGCCTGCCCATGAGGACTGTTCAAAGCCCTCCCTTGTTCTCTGCCTCCTTGATTCAGGCACAAATGCAGTAATGGTCTCTGGTTCATCCAATCTCTAGACTGGACTGGACTGCAGTTGTTTCTAAAAACAATCCATTCTGCCATGCCATTCCCCATCTTGCCCCTTTCAACTCCACACAGGACCAGGACCCCCAGGCTCCCACTCCTCCCTCGGGACACGCCCTGCCTCTCCCGAGTGCTGGTTCCATGTCCCCATGGCCTCCTCTGCCCTCTGAGGGCACTGGCAGTTAGTTCCTCTCCTGAAAACTCTTTACATGGACTTGTGTTTAAGCCCCCATCACAATGAGTGGTAGAATTTGTTTTCAGTCTGTCTATCCCACTGGGCTATAAACCCCTAAAGCATACGGATGGTGGCTTATTTATCTGGGGGTCACCAAGGCAAAGAAGACAGAAAACATGTTTGTGGAAAGACTCAGTGAATGCTCTTCTATATTACAGACATGCTGAAGACACAGTCTTTCTTCCTGCCACAAGTGGTATGGTTCTGCATCAATTTTAAAAATCAGGAAATCTGGAAACTCTATTCTGAGCTGAGTTATTCTATGTAGATCAATTTCGAGTAAGCAATCCAGGTCCCTGGGCTCATGGCTTCCTCAAATCAGAGACAGCCTGACATGCCCTGCCCAGCTCTTTTAACAGGCCCCGGGCCAGCTCTAGGGACATCAAAAGGAGAGTGAATGACATACCATGGGCTTCTCAGCCTTGACTGTTTTCACCTGGAGGCATTCTTCCCGCTTTGAGGTAGTGTTGCTGAGGTCCTTCTGCTCACCGAGGGCTCCCTGAGTCGGCCGGCCGGGGGACCTGGACTGTGAGTGGCTGCCCGAATCTCGAGGGGGTGGGGGCCGAGGATGGATGTCCCCACGCTGCTTCTTGGTGACGTGAGCCTCTGGGCCATGCACCGTCTTCACGTGTTTCCGGAGGGAGCTCGGGTCTGTGTAACGCTTGGTGCAGCCTGGGATTTTGCACACATATGGTTTCTGCCAAATGCCATGAGAAGGAGATAACAGAACGCTGTGAAAGTGATTACGCTCCAGCCTAACAGTCCTTTGTGGTGGCGCATTACATTTTTAATTCTTTCAAAACACTTTCACAAAGCTTTGAGTTTAATAAGGCCATTGAACACTGTTCCATGTCCACAGAATCTAGCTCTAACAGAGTGCTATTTTAGAGAGAGCTCAGGGAGCGCTAAGAATGTGTCAACAGATTTTGTCTTTGGAAGCTTTTACACTGTGAATAAGAAGAAGTAGCACAGTGCCATGACAGGCGCTTTGCAGACATCGGATGGTGATGGGGGTGATGTCGGGAGGAGGCTTAAAAGACCCCATCATCTAATTGGGAGGATGCTGTGTCCCTGGCAGGAGAGGGTGTGCGAAAAAACTTCTCATGGATGTCCTGGTTCCAAGATCTAATACAACTCTGTCCCCTTTCAAAATGTGCTATTTACACATAGGCATAGTAAAAAAAATATTGCCTGTAGCCTTTGGGTAGCATTACAAGTGTGTGGGAATGTTCAGAGCACAAAATATCCAGGGCCTTCCTGATCTCCAAAGTTGTAAAGCCTGGTCCATGATGGCTCATCATAAACTGCAAAAGGGTGGCTGGTGTGCTGGAGACCAGGCTTCCTGGTACGTGCTCTCCTCCTGATACTAAGGTCTATAAGTTATTTCATGCTAATTTCGTCTTCTATGTGGGTCAGTGAGAAAGCCTAAAGATAGAGTTATAAAAAATTATATCAATTCAGCTTATAGCTGAATATTTACTCAAATCACAGAAATGCTGGCCTTTGCTCATGACCAGTATCAGAATTGTGATTTTGTTCACCTGGCTGGAAATATAATGAATTCATGGATGCTTGCATGAGTATATAATCTATGTATACTAGAAGATGAGCATTTAAATAAGCAATCGTCATAAAAGGCATGATTAATGTAATTGTACCCATTATATCTTTAAAAATGCCCCATCTTATAAAATGTATGTCTAAAAGATGCTTTTTCACTAAAAGCCCAAGAACAGACTGAGTGCTACCTAAAATGCTGAAACGTCCTAATGCAGTGAAGCGAAGACTCCGAAAATTATCCTGAGAGGCTTCACCTCCAAATTCGAGATTCCTCTGGGTAGAATTGACTCGCATTAACTATGAATTACGTCTATTCAGGAGCTTGTGTGATTTGCAGCATATATATACAATGAAATGAGTGCATCAGATTCTATGCATTAGGACAGAAGAATGGCTCTGACGACTAGTGCCATTACCTTACCGTGTCCTGACATTAGTCCTATGCTTGCTCACAGCATTGCTGTGACAGGTCATTCCACCAGCGGCACACTGGGAGGCATGGGGCAGTTGTGTGGGGATAGGAAGAGGAGAGGGGGCCCCACGTGGGGAGCTATTCTTCCTGTAAACATAGGCATGTGTATATTATGGGTTAGCCTAGAAGTGAGGACACTGCTAATGTGTAACGAGCATACAAATGTTTGTCAGTCCTCCACTTCCCAGAACAAGAGCACATACATGTACACCTGCCCTTGTATGTGAACACCTGAGAGCACTTCAAAAAGTTTGTGGTAAAACAGAATTGAAAGATAATACACGTCTTTGCATGAACTTTTGAAGTACCCTCATATACATTATTCACCCACAGAAACTCACAAGAACACAGTTAGGTTCAGGAGATTTATACTCGACAACAAAACATATTAACCCCTCATGTAGGTTGGCTCCCAAATTTTGCTGTGATAAATGACTGAAATGAAATATAAGTGTAGGCTAAGATAAATGTTGTGAGACTTACTGAGGTGCCCACTTTTCATGTCCTGAATATTCAAACTTCTGTCACAGATGTTAACTTTTTGACTCACTGCACTGATAGGCATTTTGTGGAAGCAGCTGATGCTTTTTCTGACTTTTGTAGACTTTGTAGAATTTATCGAACCAATTTTTTTCAATAAATATTTAATGGTCCCTACCATATGCAAGATTCTGTGAACACGAAGTGTGAACAACGGGACTTAATATCAAGGAATATAAAAAATGGTAGAAAAGTTAGGTAATGACATTGTCTGCATTACAAAGTGTGTGTTCGACGTCAGCAGGTGCACTGAGGAGGAATCGTTTTGTTATTACGTGTCTGTACCTGGGTCTAATGTCAGCTCATGGGGTCATGGTGCGTGGGAAATAAGACCATGTACATGGAGTGCACACCAGGGTACATGGCACAGAGTGAGCACCAGTCAAGGAGCTTTTACCAGGATTCTGAGAGAGAAAAACGAGGGCAGGAGGATGCCAAAAAGCAGTGTCCTGAGCCAAGGTCCAGCAGCAGGACCACTTCACACATGCTGAGAAGGCAGGTCACAGCACAGGCTTCTGGAAAGTTCCATTCGCTGTAATGACAGTGAAAGGTCAGGAAGGAGAGCTGAGTGGCCTGGAGTAGGGAATCCTGTCGGAAGCTGGCCAGAGGCTGCGGTCCCATGGCCCTAAATGGGCAGGACAGCTCAAGGGACAGAGAAATGCCGGAATGGCTTCCCTGAGTGGGAGTCACCCCCTTCCTGTTCTGCTCCATCACATTCTTTGCCTCACCTGGAACGTGCTTGGCATGTGGCCAGCTATCAAAATTTGTTCAGTGGACAATGAAGGTATAAATAAGAGTCCCTTCCTGTTCTGCTCCATCACATTCTTTGCCTCACCTGGAATGTGCTTGGCATGTGGCCAGCTATCAAAATTTGTTCAGTGGACAATGAAGGTATAAATAAGAGAGCAAATAAATGAAAGAAAGTACCTTGATAAATCTAGAATGATCTGTTTACACAAATCTGGATTTTCTGGGCAAACTTAATTTTGTTGTATCTGAAACTGTCCGTCAATCCTGCACAAGGCCAAAGCCTTGCACATAGAATAGAGAAGAGTGATTTACATGTGTGTGAGCAAAATTTTAATTATGTATTTATGATCAAGGTTAATCATTCAAGTAAATCACTCAACATTGGTGAAATATATTAGCAACCATTATATATTTTAATCTCATCACAGATGTTCAACTCTTATACAGCACTGCCCTTTTTACCTCATAGAAGAACACAGGCTCAACTATAACACACTTGATTAAAGCAAACAGGCATGCACATATTTTAAGTCTATCGAAAGATAAGTAAGTTCAGTAAGTATCTTTATATGTGCGCATTGGTAATCCTAACATACCCAACTGCCCAAATTTCTTCACAATAACAGAAGAGAATTCTGGCCTAAAATCTATCGAAATGAATATCTTCTAAATTTCTAGTTGAAATTATACTTAAGTATATGAAATATAGTTAAATAATAAATTAAATTCTAAGTTAAACCCTCTAAAATTTTTTAACTGAGATATAACTCACATGTTGTAAAAATAACCCTTTGAAATTGCACAATTCAGTGGCATTCGGTACATTCTCAATGTTGTACAATCATCGCCACTACCTAATTCCAGAACATTCTCACCACCTCAAAAAAAGAAACCCTGTACTCATTATCAGTCACCCCCATTTCCTCCCTCTCACCTTCTGGCAACCACTAATCTACTTTCTGTCTCTGAGGATTTGCCTATTCTAGACTCCCTAAAACTTTGTACAAGTACAACAGATTATATTGTAGCTATTGCACACAGTAAAAGCATGTTTGGCATAAAAAAATAAACATGTGGCATCTCCCCTACAATGTCTCCAGTTGGGCAATAATAAGAGATTCCAAATCACTCGAGTTTCCTTATTCCACCATGACCTTCTCAGAAAGAGGAGCTGGTGTGGATGAACTTGCATGTGAGTTTGTGTGAGTCTGTGTGAGTCTGTGTGAGTTTGTGTGAGTTTGTGTGAGTTTATGATTGTGCTTTTCAGAATGTGGTTAATCCTGTTAGAGACGATTTTGCTCTTATCAGTTCAGCTGAAAAAAAACTCAGTAAGGACCATCTTTGCCACCTTAAAGCCAAATGGCCACTGAGTGGAATGGCTTAGTTTGTTTTTACCAGATTCCCTCTCCCCAACTCTCTATCTGAAAGATCACAAATGGGCCTAACCTGCATCTGGTAAGGGTGACAGCCACGCCAGGGTCTTCTGTGTGCAAAATGCTTCTTCTCTAACACATTTCAAGCAAACTGGTGACATATTTTGTGGGCCTGAAGTATGTCTCATGTTAACAAATTCTGGTTAGTTATCCAAGTTCTACCCAAAATGCAGGGAGTCTTTTATTTAATCACTTGATTCGTTCAAGGAGAAGACTTCACAGAGGAGCCAGAATTTGAGTGAGATCTCTAAGGGCAAGTTGGAAGTCTGTAGACAGATGTGCATTGAAATGTAAGCAACATGCATTTGGAATCATTCTCATGCTTATGCTTTTCTGCAATTTTTTTTTTGGGGGGGATAACTATCTAAAAATAACAGCAACCCAACAGGAACCATCTACTACCATGAATCTTTGCTTGATATGTTATCTTAGTTAACTGACTAGCAACCAATCCTGGATTTCTGAGAATATCTCCAAGGATCCCTTGGAATTTAGAATATCTGGAAATTGTGTTTAGCCAAGGCTGGTTGCTCTGTAAAAATCTTTTTTGATATAATGCATTTGAAGATAACACCTGGAGAAAGCAAATAAAAGTGGTATCTTAGCAGTCAGCTGTCAACACGCTGCTTCTGAATCCATCCTTGGGGCTTACATCCTTTGCATGGATTCATGTATTCCCAGCCCAGAGCAAGTGGATCGAATTCCAAGTTAAGTGCTTCTACTGTTTGACCGGTAGGTGGCGGTTCCAAACAGTATGAAACTAAGTTCACGAGGGGTTTAAACAACTTCCCTCTTCATCTGGGTTACTCTCCAAATGAGGCCCAGATTCCAGCCCCACTTCAGGTCCCAGCCTTCACCTGCAGGATCAGAACCCACTCACGCTGGGAACAACCGAGAGGAAAATCAAATGGAGCAGCCCCCTTTCCAGCACATTCCCCACGAGAGCTCTTCATCCTACCCACGAGCTCTGGGCCCATGCAGAGCTTACCTCATTGGAATGTGTTCTGTTTTGGTGCTTGGCACGATCGGAGGCGTTTGAGAAAGCTTTATTGCAACCTTCGTGCTCACAGACGTACGGTTTCTCTCCAGTGTGAGATCTCAAGTGCGTTTTCAAGTTTTCTAGTCTCGAGTAGGCCTTTGTGCAACCTTCAAACTGAGGACAGCAGGTAAAGCTGGATTACTCCACACAATAGCAACAGCAGCTTGTGCCTGACACTCCCTCAAGGTTGATGCAAAACTGACGTTTCAAGGACCAGCAGCTTTTCAAAACCAAGGAACAATAAGTCCACTACACTCTGCATTTACTGGGATTCAGATGTGGCTTGCTGCAGTTCAAGATCAAGCGTTTTCAGTGCCAGTAAAAGTCCTTTTTGTTTTTTTTTTAAAGACTGCTCAATGTGGACAATGAGTCTCATTATCTACTCATTGATCTCCTCGAATTCCCACTGATTTTGGATTCAGCACAAAGTTCATTAATATGGCTTTGTGTGCATACAAAGACATGGAATTTGATCATGTTTGTGAAGGGCTTTTAAGATGTAAAGTGCCAGGGCTGAGCATTGCCTGGTGGGTCTGGGGTGCCCCACAGAATGAATGCTTGGCCTTGCAGCAGTCCCCGCCCCCTCTGTGGCTGTGTGCTATGCCACGAGGATGGATGAGATATTAGTCAGGCACAGGAACTGGCGTTTTGAAAAGCTAACCCAAGTGCTGTACGTGGGAAGCGGGCACCTCCCTCTGCCAGCCTAGTCCTCTGGTGCCAGTGCCGAGTGTTGGGCGGTGGCCGTGTGCACTCCCAGTGCCAGCACTCCGCCCCATGCTGCTCTGCAGTGCTGCCCTGTCCCACACAGCAGCTCAAAGCCCCCGGCATTGAGCAACACACACAATACTCTCCCCCTCCCCAATGTCACCCAATCGTGCCTGTCCTGAGCTGGGGTCATCAGCATGTACACCCTGACAAGTGTGACAAGGACCCGCGTGATCGCCCCACCACTGGGCACTCACAGTGCATTTGTGAGGCTTCTCGCCCGTGTGTCGTCTCATGTGCACCACCAGCATGTACTGCGCTTTGAAGGGCTTCTGCTCTCTCGAGCAATCGAGCCACCGGCACACAAACTCCTTCTTCTCTCCATGAATGTGGTCGTTATTTATATGCTGGGGTTTGGAAAAGAGAGAGAGACACAGAGTGGAAATGCGTTACTCACCTCCGAGGCAACAGAAGGGAGCACAAAATGCCCCAATCGTAAGCCCTAAGGATTCCATGAATGACTTGCCCACATCACAGATTTTCTTTTCTATTCTAGTCAGTATATTTCTCAAGTAAATTCGCTTTTGCTACCTGTGTATGTACACTTCCTACTGAGCAGGAGTGACACTGCTGGGGGAAGCCTGGAGTCCCAGAAAAGCACTACGACGGGCATCTGAACAGCAGAGCTCAGTTGTGAGTTCTGAGACCTGCTAGCTGTGAAACGGGTGAGTTGCACTTGTCCTCTCTGGGCCTCTGCAGCGCGGAGGGGGACTGTCAAGGCTAAAGGACTGCAGAGATGGTTTCTAGCTCTCACATGCTCTAGGCCTCGAGTTCCAAAAGGGAACACACATGCACAATTGCACAGCAAGGATCAAGAAAACCAAAAGCTCATTCAAACTAGAGTTCAGGTTTAGTGGGATTTCTTCTTGATAAGGATCACAGAATAAAGAACTAATATTGAAGAAGAGGACTGTGATTGTCAACAAATGATTTAGTTTCTCGGGGCCTTAGTCTTTTTTCATGTACAAAATAAAGAAACAGATTCACTAGTTTCTAAGGTCTTTTCAGTTCAAAAATTCTTTAATTTGGTTTTTAAGATGAAGATGACTTTCCTTGAATTCCTCATCAATTTAAAGTTTAAGAATCACTTTTTTATCTAGTTCTTTAATACATCAATAGCACCTCAATTGAGAGATATGTGAAACCTACAGCAATACCAGAGAAAGTGAAGGTTCTCAATTTGGATCAAATCAAGGTCCGCTTCAGTACATTGAGAGTATTATTTAACGTTCAAGTGTAGACTACTGAGGACGCGTCTCTTAGGT
>NW_007729882.1:193016-193837 GCF_000696425.1 Galeopterus variegatus
AGTACATTGAGAGTATTATTTAACGTTCAAGTGTAGACTACTGAGGACGCGTCTCTTAGGTTGATGCTGTTGCTTTTTATTCGCTGGTCATCCTGAATTTTATCCATATGAACTGAAGGCTTTTGGGAGCACTTTCTTAGCATACATAGAAATATATCACTAAATAATTCGTTCAATAGGAAAAAGCTCCCTGTGGTCCCATGTACTGCGTGGTGGTGACAACATTTAATTACTTTTTTGCTCAGGCTCCCGCAGAGTAAAACTCTACCATCAGAACGGGCCTCTTCCCAGTTACTGCTCTAGGTGGCCAACAGCTTTAGGAAAAAAAATGAAGTTTTATAAAGAAAAAAATAATAAAGGTTTTTTGTGCTATTTCTGGAGTTTTAAACTGGATGAGGGCAGAGAAAAGAAATCGTTATTCTCTATCCTCTCCTGGAGCAGCTCTCAGCAGTCCGATGGGCAGAAGAGAGTCGGCGGCACGTGGCAGCTCACAGGGGGACCAGCACAATCCTGTCAGAAGCTCTGAAAATGACAAGGAAGCCAACAGAATCCCTCACACACACAACGGCACGGCAACCACACGACAAACAAAAAGCCACTGTCCAATGTGTGAGTGTTTCTGGAAAGCCACGGTGATGCCCGCAAGTGCATGCAGAGAACAGAGGTGCTGGGCAGGGACAACTGGCAGTCTTTGGATTGATGCTTCACGTACTTCTCTGCAGCCCATGCACATTACCCAGGACCTCCCTAAATGTGTGCCGAGGCCCAGCCCTTCAAACTAAACCCACAGAATACAGAGGGGCTCTACGAATTCTCCTTTC
>NW_007729882.1:194168-195307 GCF_000696425.1 Galeopterus variegatus
CCACAGCTTTTTAGTTTTATATTCTCAGCAAGTGACAGTGTCCTGGTACTTGGTAGGTACTGGGTAAATATTTGTTGAACTGATTTGACTCATGAAGCAAACAACTCTCACAGGGCAAAAGAAATTATATCTCATGCTTTTGTGTATCTTCATTCAACTTCTCTTCACCTCGTCCCTAAACAATAAGAATTTAACATAAAGTACTGTATTACTTTAAAATAATACACTCTCAAGAATTCAAAAGGATTTGAAAGATATGCAGATGTGAACCCTCTTGCTTGGTGGAACTAAAGGAACACAAGGGACGGCAACACTCCTCTCCTCTCCCAGGCATGTGCAAGGCGTGCTCAGTGCTCACACCAGGCCCTGGTCTGGGGAGTCAGACAGACAGGGTTCCTGCCCTAAGGAAATTACAATCTGCTGGGGACTCGGATTGCAACTTAAATTACTATACAATTATAGTGTGAAAAGCATTATGAAGGGAAATAACAGGGTTTTATAAAAACATACCACATGGCATCCTAAATCGGTAGAGCATCAGGGATGGGGATCAGCTTCTCAAATGAAGCAGTATTTAGGGCAGGACCTGAGGGATGAGTGGGGCCACATCGGGTGTGCAGATAAGGGTGGGGCTGGGGGAAAGGGACACTGCTGCAGACAGATGACACAGAGCCCCTGCAGAGGGACAGAGCTTGGTGCCTTTGAGGAACAGGGTAAGGACCATGCATGGCAAGAGAGAACTGACCAGGCACTGCCGCTGCTTGGCATGGTGAGAGACGTCAGAGCCTCGTCTCTTCCCCTCCTGTTCTGGCCAGCACGCTGGAGGAGCTGGCTCCAGAAGGAGAGGGGAAAGGTATCCTGGAAGCAAACCCAGAGGCTGGCGCCTGTGGCGAGGGGGTTGAGGAGGAGCAGNTGAAAGTTCGGGCCTTTGCATGAACACACATGAAAGAAAAGGAAGGAGAGAAGGCAGGCAAGCAGAGAGGGAGAGACAGAAAGAGAGGGAGAAAGGAGGGAGGAAAAGTTAAAACTAGGAAACCGATCTACAATTTATGCTGAGCCGTCTTTTTCAGGTCAGGACCCACAGCTTTTTAGTTTTATATTCTCAGCAAGTGACAGTGTCCTGGTACTTGGTAGGTACT
>NW_007729882.1:197314-198269 GCF_000696425.1 Galeopterus variegatus
AAAACTTGACTTCCTAGCCATGAAAATGTTAATCAAATATATAAATAATTGAATTGGAGGGGAAATAATGCATGATTAAATTCCAAACTAATCCAACACACAGACATGCAATTTGCCAGAGGCCTGAGAGCCAGAAAGAGATAGATGGTGTAATTTACGACTTTTTATGCCAACTCTCTCAGCGCAGCCGCTCAACTCTCCCCGGCTGAATAAACAGGACAAGGACACTGGGACCAGCCTAATTCCCCAGAAAGCCTGAGTCCAACTCCCGAGCTTCCTGATGAGTCCATGTCTTTAGTTTTCCAGTCGGGACTGTAAGCATTTGCCTCAAATATAACACGTCAGGAGCCCGTGGCAGACCAACAAAGTGGGTCTTTCCCAAGTGCTCATGTCTAGCAAAACGAGCCAAGGCCCAGTATTCCCACCCCTCCCACTCCCTGGGGGCTCGGGGAGCCCACAGAGCAGTGGAAGAAACCACTGGTTGGCTTGGCAATGGAGAAGGTGAGGGGGCTTCTTTTAAGGGATTCTCCTTGGGCAGCCCAGCCCTGAATGTCAACCAGGGAGGTTTGGAGAGGTGCAGGAAGAAAGACCCAAAGGAAACTGGGAAACCAAAGCTTTTCTCTCACTAGCAGCAGAACAGACACCCACAGTGGATGTCACTGAGCTACTTGGGCGTCTTCCTTCTTGCTGCATTGTCTGCACTCAGAGCAGGCAGTGTCACTGGGCCTGTCCCTAACCCTGCAGGTGCTCAAGGAGCCTGCCTGCAAGTGCTTTTCTCCTCCCCGTCAAGCCCATGCAGAGTACAGTTCTCCAGATCGCCAAGGAGCTGCCATCCCAGTCCCTAGAGGAGTCACCCTGGCGTGGCTCAGTGTGTGAGTAGGAGATCCGCACACTCCTGATCCAACTCCCCCAGTGCAGACACCTGCTGCCTCCAAACCGGTGTCCTCTCTCAATC
>NW_007729882.1:198393-201494 GCF_000696425.1 Galeopterus variegatus
CTAGCAGCAGAACAGACACCCACAGTGGATGTCACTGAGCTACTTGGGCGTCTTCCTTCTTGCTGCATTGTCTGCACTCAGAGCAGGCAGTGTCACTGGGCCTGTCCCTAACCCTGCAGGTGCTCAAGGAGCCTGCCTGCAAGTGCTTTTCTCCTCCCCGTCAAGCCCATGCAGAGTACAGTTCTCCAGATCACCAAGGAGCTGCCATCCCAGTCCCTAGAGGAGTCACCCTGGCGTGGCTCAGTGTGTGAGTAGGAGATCCACACACCCCTGATCCAACTCCCCCAGTGCAGACACCTGCTGCCTCCAAACCGGTGTCCTCTCTCAATCAGCCAGTTCCTTAACATCAAAAAGGAAAACTCCTTCCACTGGTGTACTAAAAATGCACACCTAACACCAGGTAGGCAGGAGACACAAGGCTACAGGCTCAGCCCTCACCAGGCTCCCACACGCCCCCCACACACATGTACCCTGTCCTTTCTGTCAGTACCCACTGCTTCTTCAAATAACATGCAACTTCTCCACCAATTTCAAAGGTTTCTGCTATATAAATTGCCAATGTTTTCACAGCACAAAGTGCATGTAAAAGCAAGAAATACGGTCTTTAAGTAGAATAGTGTTCAAATGTATATGATTTTTCTCACTGAGTACCCACATGTACACACACACACACACACACACACACAGTGTTACAGCCTTAACAGAAAAGTATATTTCATGTTTAAACGTCCCAGAAAACAGACCTGCCTTATGAGCTTGCAGCTCACCATGGCTGAAGGCTGGAGGTGCCTGCTCCAGCCTCAGTTCTACTATAATTCATGCTTTTGCCACATTTCTCTGTATTCTGAGGCACTAACATGCCACCATTTGATGCCACGGCTACATTTTAAAAAGGAAGGACATAAAACCGAAACCTTTTCTTCTCAGAATGTTAAACTAGAAATGTTTAATACTTCCTAAATCTTTTCACATTGCTACCAGGTTAGCTCATAAATGAGACGAGTTAATACATTTAACAGGATTCAATCATTTGAAGCTTCTAAGGATTTGCTGAGGAAATATGTTGAGCCTTCCATTTGGGCAAAAGATGGCATGCATACAAAGAAGTAAACAATTTTAATAAATTTCCATTTTGAATTTTCTTCCAGACTTAGTAAGGAAGACTTTAGTATCTCCTTACTTAGTAGTCCAGAGATATTTCTGAAAAGGAGAGAGAGGGAAAAATAATGTAGAATCTATTAAAATTTAATTTACATTAAAACTTATTTGAGAGACTAAAATTCTTTGCCTAAATAAAAACTCTCCACAAGAATCCCTCAAAGCTTTCCATCAGTAATAAGGCCTATGCCTTCTTGTTTTGTATATTATTTAATAAACATAACATTTTTGAAAATTTTTACAACTCTCATGACATGGATTATATTAGGGATACCTTGCAATTGGATTTTTAAAGGCCTCACTAGGCGAAAATAGAAAATAGCACGAATCACAGAGTATCAGGACTGAAATAGGCCTTATATCTCAATATGCACTTTAATTTTAGATAAATAAAATAATTTAAATTGTTTTGGTGGCACCTATCAATCTTCCTAACAGATTATTTAAAAAGCTGTCATAGCTTGCTGTGGGAGGGATCTTCCCAAAGACTTCACATAGTGACTGTTATGATTCAAGCCGGTTAACAAAAATATCAAAGCATCTTTCAGTTTTCTGACATAACCATAAAATGATACAGAAAAACATCAAAAGGACTCAATACTGGATACAAAACAGCATTCTCTTTATAAAAATAAAGCAATTTCCTATTTTTGACATGAATATTAAGAACTAGAATGAGATAAAAAAAAACATGTTTCTTGGTTAAAAATGAATAAATGGAGTCCTTCTGACAGCTGAATCCTGTGTCTAGGTACAAATACATAACAAAATTATTTTCTCCTATGTGTAAGAAAGGCTACTCCTTGATAAGATAAATGTTTTGTCTGAACAAAGGCTTTACAACGTTGGATTTAGAGAATAACTAACTTAAAATATGCTCCCCCCCGCCACCTCCGGCAAGCTGGACATACACCCCACCGTGGTGGAAATCCATCCTCAAGCCCATTTCAGCAGGAATGGGTACGGACAAGTCACAACATGGATGTACCCTGACCATGCGGAGTGAAAGCAGCCAGCCAGGAAAGGACGAGTGTTGTATGATTCCATTTATGACTATCCTGGAAAAAAAGCTGATTAGGGCAAATGGAGAATTTGGGGATGACCATTGAAAGGCATGTGGTTTCTTTGGGGGGTGATGAAACTGCTGTAAAATTGACTGTGGTGATGGTTACACAACTCCGTGAATACATCAGAACACATGGAATTGCTGTACTCTTTAAGTGGGTGAATTATACACTATATAAATTACATCCCAATAAAGATGCCACCCCCCAAAAAAAAAAAAAAACACAAAAGTGTACTTGGTGATGAAGTCTGGTCACCAAGGAGATTGTAGGGCATAGGAAAAAGGAAAAGTGGACGAGGGACAGCCAGGCAGAACCCAACTTCCAGGACTGTATCTCTCCTTCAGATGGGGGCAGGTCCACCAAAGCACAGGCTTCATTTCAATCACAAATTCTACTACCACACAGACACACACACACACACACACATGACTGAGTTACAGCAGGACATACTTTTACAACACAACCATTGCTGGTGGATTTCACACTGGAATCGCTGGACTCGGAGTTAACAACCTGGGACAAAAATGACTTCTGTGTTCCCCTTCCTCATTTTTTAAGTTGCAGAGATGAGAGGAAAGATGGAGAAATATGAACTTTGTTCCGAGTTGCTGACAGAACAAAAACATACACTAATATCGATTCAAGTAAGTTGCAAAATATACATCTGACAAAGGATTAATATCCAGAATATACAAGGAACTCAAACAACTTTACAAGAAAAAAACAAGCAACCCAATTAAAGAAATGGGCAAAAGAGCTAAATAGGCACTTCTCTAAGGAAGATATACAAATGGCCAACAGACATATGAAAAAATGCTCAACATCACTCAGCATCCGGGAAATGCAAATTAAAACCACACTGAGATACCACCTCAC
>NW_007729882.1:202494-205177 GCF_000696425.1 Galeopterus variegatus
ACACTGAGATACCACCTCACCCCAGTGAGGATGGCTAAAATCCAAAAGACTGTGAAGGATAAATGCTGGCGAGGTTGCGGAGAAAAAGGAACTCTCATACATTGTTGGTGGGACTGCAAAATGGTGCAGCCTCTATGGAAAATGATATGGAGGGTCCTCAAAGAATTGCAGATAAATCTACCATATGACCCAGCTATCCCAGTGCTGGGAATATACCCAAAGGAATGGAAATCATCAAGTCGAAGGTATACCTGTTCCCCAATGTTCACTGCAGCACTCTTTACAATAGCCAAGAGTTGGAACCAGCCAAAATGTTCATCGGATGAGTGGATATGGAAATTGTGGTACATCTACACAATGGAATACTACTAAGCTATAAAAACAAATGAAATACTGCCATTTGCAACAANTCACTTATTGGTGGGAGCTAAAAATTAATATATAAATTCAAACACACACACACAAAAAAAAAAAACGGGGGGGGGAGGAGATATAACAACCACAATTACTTGAAGTTGATAAGACAAGCAAACAGAAAGGACATTTTTGGGGGGGAGGGAGGAGAGGGAGGAGGGAGGGTGGTTTTGGTAAGGGGCAAAATTAATCAACCACAATGTATATTGACAAAATAAAATTTAAAAAAAAAAGAAAGAAAAACAAGTAAGTTAACGCTAAATAGCGCATGATTTAAAAAAACTGATACTTTCTCATCCATGATATTTTTTAAAATTCACTAACAACTCATGAAAAACTCAAGCGCTGCTAACTCAGAATCTCTACAGTTTTGCTGTTACCTTGAACTGTAAAGAAAATGAAACGCAAATATGTAATTTGTGATATAATCTACTCAGCTGATCTACCCCACCCTCACCCCAAAAAGTGTGTTATAGGCTCAAACTCATGTACACAGAGTAACAGTGTACTGACAATATTAAGGGGACTGAAAACTTCTTAAAACTTTAGTTTTTGAGAAGAATTCTTAAGAAGTAACAAGTAAATGTTAATAACATTGGTTAATGTTATATTACTCAGGTAAAAACAAAACATCCTCATTCTTGAAAAGTGTGGTAAGGTGTCTTTTATGTCCAAATGTGTCCCCCCCAAATTCATATGCTGCAGTGTGATCACCATAATAGGATTAAGAGGTTGGGCCTTTGGGAGGTGATTAAGCCATGGGGGCAGAGCCCTAATGAATGTGACTAGTGACCTTACACAAAAGGGCTGGGGAGAGCCTGTTTGCCCTTCTACCTCTTCTGCCACATGAGGACACAGCTAGAGGTGCATCTGTGAAGCAGAGAGTGGCCTTCCCCAAGCCTCACATCTGCTGGCACCTTGATCTCGGACTTCCTAGCCTCCAGAATTGTGAGAAGTAGATCTGTACTATTTATAAATTACCCAGTCTAAGGCAATTTTTATTGCAGCAGGAATAGACTAAGACAGGCCCCTATTTCCTTGCAGAAACTATAAAAAAAAGTGCTCCTTCTATTATAGTTTTGTTCTCTAAATTCTAAGTCATTTTACTAAAACAAAAATGTAACTTTTCCCTTTTAAGAAGGTTCTTTTATAGTTTAATAAGGTGTTTTTGTTAAAGAACTTCTCTCAGTTTCTTTTCTGGAGGGGCCAGAATTTAAATCCCATTGGGATTTTACACAGACATATAAAGTGAAACCCTCCAGTCCTTCTAAGACTGTGTACACTGTTTCTACGTGTTACTAGGCATGTTTAGTCTTTTATCATATTCTTTTAAATAACAACTTTGTTTCAGCCAAAAGACAAGAAAAGCACAAACTCTTCATAAGCCAATTGATTGGGAGCTTCATTACCAAAAAGAAAGAAAAAAAGAGTTAAGCAAGTAAGGACTTAGTAGTTTCTATTCTAGAAATATGAAGAAAAAGAATACCAGACCCAGATAGGCAGGACAATTTTAATTGTACAATCCTGAAGTGAAGTAATCTGGAAGACCAGTCTCCAAAAGGCACCTTCTATTTCATCTCTCTGCGATGCACATGTCCAGCGAACATGACAGGTGCCGAGGTTTCTGATTCGAGCCTGGCTCTGAAGCAGCTGCAGTTGGAGTGCATGTTCCTGCTCCTGACCAGCTGCTGGGCCGAGGGGACAGCAAGGCCAGAGGGGCTGGGGAAGTGCTGATAAAAAGCAACCAAGGTCTCCAAAGGACCAGATGAATTCGTCACTCCTATGTATGGGTCATTCCCACGAACCCAGCATATGTGGAAAACATTACCATCCACAGCAATTGCATACGTCTCCAAGCTAAAGACTTCAGAAGTCAGGTTGCGTCCCTCAGTATTAAAGTCTTCCCAACTCGTGGGCTTAGATTTCTGCCAAGAACAGAAAGGAGGGTTAATGGATAGTTTCTCTGTATATTTGTATCTGCATAGCAGTTACACTCTTCCAACCTGTTGTCAAAATAATGCCTATTCTGTTATAAAACTTTGAAAGGTAGATTAGATAGGTATAATAATATTTATAATAGCACACTTTGAAGTTTTAATTTTAGGGTACTTAAGGCTCTCTCTCTCTCTCTCTCTCTCTTTCACACACACACACACAGAGAGAGAGAGAGAGAGAGAGAGAGAGAGAGAGAGAGAGAGAGAGAGAGAGGAGAGAGAGAGAGACATGATGTCCAGCTGTAAGAAGAAAGAACAGGAAAGACTCATTTTTT
>NW_007729882.1:205686-210385 GCF_000696425.1 Galeopterus variegatus
GAGAGAGAGAGAGAGAGAGAGAGAGAGAGAGAGACATGATGTCCAGCTGTAAGAAGAAAGAACAGGAAAGACTCATTTTTGTAAAGTCTCCCTGATTAAAAGTTAGACACAAACTTTCCCTGTTTGAAATGCAAGAGACTAAGAGTTCCACTATCTGGGGGTTTACAAAATGTTAGCTTTTAATTACTTCCTAATTTTTACGATCTCAGCAATCCACATGGAGCCAGAGCATACAGACATTGCTCTTTGTAAAGGGTCTGAACATATAGTGTGATCATGAGAAAATTCCGTTTAAGAATGATATAAATAAGTGTGCGTGAACACGAGATCCAGCTTTAGTGGGTGCCCTGCACATTCACTGCCCTGTGAAAACAACCTTGTTCCCTCCATGTCACCGACACTGATTCTGAACATCACGACAACCAGCCCTTTAACTCGCACACTGGTTTATAGATTTTGATGTCACAATTTTGATGACTAACATATTTGTTAAAACAATACCAGATATAATAAAATATATTTGGGTTTCAAATAGATTTGGATAATCTATTTTTAATATTTGGAGAGAAGTCAAGAATTTTAAAAAATGGAATTCTTTGAAGATAGGGGTAGACAAGTTACTCTGGTACCAGCCACAGTCCAAACCACATCCCTGGCCTTGAGTCTCCTGGAAGGTTTTCGTCCCATCATGCTCCTAAGGGGGGGGGGTCCTGCAGGAAAGGTGCAGGGAGAACCTTCCTTCAGCAGCCAAAAAGACATTAGGCGAGTGTGCACGCGTGCGTGTGTGCACAAAGATGGGGTGGTGACTGTTGATGACAGAAACACAGGCAAACCTCATGACTACTGGAAGCAAGGAAGTAGGCAGGTAAGCAGGCAAAATTATCCATTTGGAAGTCTGCCCACAGTCCCTGCTGAGCTGACTCTCTCATTCACTATTAACTGAAAGCTTATTTATGATATGACGGTTACTGTGCTGAACACTGAAAAGGCGAGACGGAGTAAGACACATCCGTTGGATCCTACCCAAGCCTGACTGTAGGAATGCAGAAAGAAACGTCTAAAAATGAGCCTCCAATTCACAGACACCTCTGCTCTGCAATGAGAAAATAAGCTACTCAGAAGAATGTCTAACTCTCTGCCTTCCCTCATGTTCCCCACATCATAGAAGACTAGCAGGCCCACAGCCCAGGGCTTTTCCAGGTTTGTCTTACCAATCCGAGATGGAAAGGTGGTCCTTGGACATATCTGCTTTTCAACATGCACGAGTGTTAACTACCATTTTCCAATCAACTCAACCTATTCACAAGCCACCGTGGTGTGCAAGATGCCTCCCAGACATCTTAATGCCGTGTTGCTGGTTCATCTATGTGTATAAAGGTAAAATTTCCTGTATGAAAAAAAAGGTTCTACACTAACTGTCCTACATCTACATAGTGATTTTCTTTAATGTTAATGGAAGGCTTAGAGTTTCCAGAAAGAACACAGGCCCAGACATCAGGACACAGGGACGAACTCATGAGTATATTATGGGCACAGGCACTGTCACTGAGAAGATGCCAGTCCCAATGGGGGAACAGGAATCAAGCAGTTAAAGTGAGAAAAGTGAAGAAGGGAAGGCTTCGTGAGCAGGTGACTGAGCTGAATCCAGAAGGAGCCTGACACAGGAGAAGTGTGCTATAGGTGGGACCAGAGACACAGGGCTCAGGGGTAAGGAAGAGCATGGTACGGAGAGAAGTGACGCCAAGCGCAGGGTGAGCGAGGCCGTTTGTGTGTGCACGTGCGCTCACGTTTGTGGATGTGCTGAGGATAGATGCTAGGAGGTAGGCTGGGGAGAAACTACTCGCAAAAGGGGTGTGACTGCCTTCAAGCATCTAGATCCCAGGCAACCAAGAGAAGATTTTAGGCAAGGCAATGATCAGATGTGTGTTTATAAAAGGTAACCAGTAGTGTCCTGGAGGACCTTAGCAAAGGCTGGGCAACCAACCCATTTGAGAAACTGCTATGATCATCCGAGAGTGCTGTACCCTTGAACTGAGGCACTAGCCATGAGGATGGAGAAGGGACTAGACTTGAGAGACATTTTGGAATAATTTGTGGATGGTAACTTGGAGAGAAGAGTAACAGGTGATATTGAAGTTTCTAGGTTGAAAGATCCTGAGACAATAACAGCATCGGAGGTCAAACAGATTTGGGGGAGATTATGCTGCTGTTTGGGACTTGGAATAGTAGAGGTGCCTCCAAGACATCTCTGTAGAGAAATCTGATTGAGAAGACATGGCTGCACCCGAAGGTTTAAGAATCTGAGAAAGGCTGTACGTGGAGGAGGTGTGCAGCCCCCTTCCCTACCCCCACGTTACTTCTGGCAACTGATGATTTCAGAAAGCCCACTTTGAAAACTCCTGACCTATGGAGATTGTACAGAGGGTAGAGGGATAGCGATTGGGAACGGAGAGAGACCAGTGCAAAAGAGAAAGGGAAACAAGAAAGGAGTACAGGAGAGAACAGAGGAGACAGAAGACAGCAGGCGATGGGCCCACCATCCTGTAGGTGCATGTGGAAAACCCCTGGGCAGAAGGTCAACAGAGGAGAGAACGGCAAGAAAGAGTTAAGTTGTCTGCCAGTGGTGGCGTCCCAGTTCCAATAAGTGCTGGGGGATCAGGTGAGAAAGAGACAATATCCAGCAATATGGTGAAGAATGTGGGCGTCAGAATGGAAACCAGCTCTTTTGGATTCCCATGCTGGAAATGGCTAAGGAACTGTAGACAGAAATCAGTAGCAACTGATTAAGCTGTTTGATGTTTTGAACCCTGTTTGTTTCTCCCATGCTGTCTGCAAAACTTAGTCCTGTGTTAACAGTCTTACGTGGAAAAGGTCTGCAGGTCTGCAGAAGTGAGGTTTGCTACCCCATCTCTGAGTACAGGAGACGGAGCAGGCACCAAGTGACAAGGTGTGACAAGAGTGCCCAGCTAGAAGGAGAAGGTATGCGAGGACCTGAGGACTGCACAGAGTACAGAACACGGGACGAGGAGCAGCACCCGGGCCTAAAGGGAATGCCCATCAGAGGCTGGGAGCGTGGACATCCACAGCTGGAGACACCTGGACCACATCTAGGATGGGGCCACGAAGCCAAGATGACTTGACCTCCTGCACGTCTTTCTCAAATGTCACCTCCTTAGTGAACTCGATCCTGGTCCTGATCACCCCGTTTACAGTCCAACCTCCATCCCTGAACTCTCCACCCCCTACCAGGCTGCTCTTTCTTTCTTTCTGTGGCCCTTATCACTTCTAACACACTATAATTTACTTAGAGATGGCTTATTATCCATTGTCTGCCCCTCCCCCCATCCCCTGCCAAGAATGTGAATTCCGCACAGGCAGGGGTTTTTATCAGTTCTGTTCATTGATATATCCCAAGTGCCTAGAACAATATCCAGCATACAGTAGGAACTCGATAAACATTTGCTGGAGGAATGTGTTATTAGAAATGTGTTATTGGAAATACCAGGTTTGGAGCCAATGCAGTCCCAGCCCTCAACATACTCCCAATCTGCTTAGATTTGAGTTTTGAGAATCAGAAGCCACAGGAAACAGAAGCAATTTCCTGTGATTACGCCATCCCAGCAACTGGATAAAGCTCAGCACTGCAGGTGCCTGCAGGGTCCACCAAGGAAAGCACCCTTGTATATTACAGAAACAGGCTTTGAGTTAGTAATGACATAATTCAGTTATCTTACTTGGTTCCTATTCATCATAAATGAAAAGAATTCTAAAATTTACTTTTGCCCACCATGACAATGTTGATATAACTTTGGGGTAAGGGCTCTGGCATTTAAGTAGTAATCCTAACTTTCAATGTTATGTCCCACTGGCTGTAGAAAGCGGATAATCTGATGTTTTACAATAGGTTTCTCTTGAAATAATTCAATAAAGCTTCAGATGAAGGAGTGAAAAAAAAAGACCAAGTTACCTTGTGACTAAGCTACACTTTATCTCACTGGAATTTTGCCCCCTGGCTATTGTTTTTGTGGACAGTTTATACAGATTTCTCCCCAATGCAAGGCTGTTAAGTAACAGAAGACTGAAGGGCATATTTCCTCTTTAATCTGCTTGTGGAAATCGCATTAAGGTAATGGAAATTTTGCCCCCTACCATGACTAAAGTGTTAGAAGAGACAGAAACAAGGAAGTGAGGTTGGTCATAGAGTTTCCACTAAAGAAAATAAAGAAGCACTTTACAGAGAAATATAGGTTTAAATGTGGCAGTTAAAAAAATAAACAAACAAGGATGTGTGTATGCAAAATGATCTGTGGTCCTTCCCAAAGAAAACTAGGAAGACAGCCCACCCAGGGCTAAAAGCCAGTTCTTCACATGGTGAAATCACTCCAGGGAGAGGGTGACTCTTCTTGAATTGGAGCCATTACTGCATTTTTATTTATTTAGTATTTTTTTTGCTTTGCCTTTGACCCACTCACCAATGTAAAAATTTCATTCCTGAAGAAGTGCTAATTTATTCCTAAAAATATGTTTTTGATTTGAGGCTTGATTCCATAAAACTTATTTTTATAAGCACATTTTTCTTGGCATATTTGGCCAGTATACATTGTATCATCATTCAAGTTTTAAAAAGTTTCATTTCAACCTTTCATTTGACCCTTCAAGCATATGCCTCCAACATATATGTAGCTTTCATAATGGTCTC